>NW_001849312.1:0-13795 GCF_000209065.1 Trypanosoma cruzi | reverse complement strand
GAAGGGAGGATGACAGGACCAGTCCCCTTCTGTGTCCTTCCCTGTGTCGTTGGTAGTACGTACTGAGAGCATAATTTGAGCTAGCGCGGGATGGAACGTTTATGCCGCTTTTCGTGTGCTACTCAATCGTCGTCGTTGCGCGCTGTCGTCACGGTGCGTTGTGGTGCGGTGTCGTTAGATGAGGGAAGGGTGCGATGCCACGGCTGCTGCGCACCACAACCATTTATTGTCTCTGCACCGGGATTGTTTTGTTGTTTTTTTGCTTCACGATGGATTTGTTGGAGGAGCTTTGGTTTTGGTGGCTGCTTCACGACGCTTTGCCTTGTGTGTCGGTTGCGGTTTTTCCGCGTGATGCTAAAGCGTTTGATGGGGTGCTTACCCTTCTTTTTGAGTCCAGCAGTCAGCCTTGTTTGGTCATGGCGGCAGCAGTGGGACTCCGCGGCTGCGTACTTGTCGCACGTGTCGCCTCTCCCGCTGTTGCTCCCTTGCTGTGTTGGTGGGGGAGTGGGCGGGTGACGGCGTCGGTGGAGTGGCGTCCCGGTGGGAGAGGGAAGGCACTGACCGCTGCTGAATGCGACAGTCTTTGCTGCAGGTGACCTGACGGGATGACGTCACCGGTGTCACAGTTAACCGAGATGGATGAGGGCCGCACTGCGTCTCCCCTCCATTTCCCACTCTCCTGCAGACTGACGAACTGCAGGGCAGTGGCGTGATTACAAACCGGTCATCTATGAGCAAACAGGCCGCACAATTGACGTGGACTCTTTTCCCCCGTATCTGAGTGCCGCCGTACTTCTTTATTCGTCCTTCTTGTGTGTGTGTTGTGCGCGTATGGTGCCGCCCCTTGTTGTGCAATGCCGACCCACGTGAGCGAGAAAAGACGCTTTGACTGCTGGCAACTGGCGAATCCTCCACCCCTTTTCCGCGTCAACACTTTATTCTTTTACGCGCTCGATGGCTGTCGGTTGCGACGCCGCCATGCGGGTCTGTCTCGGCTCCTGTGTGTCTTTCACGGCATCGGGACTGCTCTGTGATGCAGCCATTCGGCAACAGGAGCGGTGCCAATGGTCATGTGTCTTTTTGCTGAAATAGCGCCACTCTGAATGGTGGCTGTGTGGGGCTGCGTGGGCGGTGGGAGGGCGAGGGTGTCACTGGCGTGTTTGCGTCTGCACTTTTTTGTGTCGCTGGCTGTGCATTGGTGGGGACTGTCTGTGACCGGATGCCTCTTCGTGCCAATTTCTTTATTTGCTGTTGTCTCTGCTTTCTTCTCCTCTGATTGTGCAGTTAGAGATACTTTGGCTTGATCAGCACAACTATCGTTTCAAGGTGTTAGGGATTAATTGCTGTATTAGGACTAGTAGTGGGATATCGATTTATCGGAATTGTGTCGCTGGATTCGCGATCTGTAGAAAGGGATTTGCTAGGCAGGAGGTGCGGTCGACGGTGCGAGTGCGACACACCACGGCAGCCCTGTTGATATCTGATTGGGTCGGTGGATGCGGTCTGCGGTGGGTGCGTGTCCGCGCAGCCGGCACCGTGTGCGGCGCAGGGCCATTACGGCTGTGCGTGTGGTGCTGTTTTTGGTGTTGATGCTGGTTGCTGCGGCGGTGTGGATGCCCGCAGTGCGTGCGGTGGTGTTGCGACTGCGGGGCGGCACGGTGGACAGAGCCATCACGGTTGGCCGCGCCGTGGACACGGTGCTGATGGACGGCGTGTCCATCACGAACGGCGTGGCTGTGGTGTTCGACGTGCCGGCGATGCTTCCCGGCGTGCTGCGCATCGAACTGAGGAACTGCGTGTGCGACGGCGGTGCGCAGATCTACGTGCAGGGCTACAGCGGTGAGCCGGCGAGTGACCGGAGCCTGGAGGTGAGCGTGAGCGGGCTGTCCGGGAGCTACTGCTCGCTTGTGTTTGTGCACAACCTGCCGGCACACACGAACGTGACGGTCCGTGACTCGACGATTGTGACGCCGGGAACGATGCGCTACTCCCAGCTGAGCGGGCTGACGGACGCTGTGGCGTCGCCTCTTGTGCTGCACGCGACGTCGCTGTTGCAGACGCAGCTGCGTGTGAGCAACACTGTGCTGAGGTCGTCGCAGGCGGGCGGGTCGGCGGTGTACGCGATGCATGTGGCGTTCTCGTCGCGCCTCAGTCTGCGGAGCCACTCGGTGTTCTCCGTGACGAACGTGTCGGTTGTGAGCAGCGGCGGTGGCATTGTGCTTGGCGAGCGCCTCGCGGTGCTTGATTCGGTGCTGCGCTTCGTGCGCGTCGAGGGGTCAGTTGCGTCGTCAATGGTGCGCTGCGACGGTGGGACGATCGATGCCGGCGGGTGGCTGGACCTGCACGACGTGTGGGCGGTGGGCGAGGCGTCGTCTGTGGCGTTGCTGTCGGGTGTGACGCTGAGCGGCGGCGCCGTGTCGATTGCGCGCTGCGCTGCCACTGGCGCGACGCTTGTCTCCGGGCCGACGATCACGAGCGGCGCCGTGTCGGTGCAGTGCAACCGTGCCGGCGGCCGGGTGCTGCAGAGCAGCGTCGACTACCGCATGGCCGGCCTGCCCTCCGTGAGCGTGGTGCCGTGCGATGGCTGTGCGGCCGCGCTGGCGTGCTTCGATGGACTGACGGCGTCGTTCTCCGAGTGCGCGTGCAGCTGCCGTGCCGGCGGTGTGGGCGAGGCGTGCCTGCCGTTCGACGTGCCGCTTGCGAGCGCTGGCGGTGGTGGCGATACCGCGGAGGGCTGCGTGAGTGGCGTGACGCTGACTGAGCCGGTGACGGTTGGCGGTGGGCGTGCAACGGCGTGCTTCGACTCGGTGGTGCTCAGCGGGCCGATCACTGTGGCGGTGGACCTGCGCTCGATGGACGTGTTTGCTGACGCGCTGAACGTGACGCTGCGCCACTGCGTGCTTGCAGGCGGGTCGCAGCTGCGGATTGGCGGCCTCAGCGAGAGCACGGCGCGCCTGATGCCCCACGCTTTCGTCAACATGACGAATGTGACGTCGCTGGAGGGCACGATCGTGCTGCATGGCGCGATGCCGCCGCACTCGAGTGTGTTGCTGGCGAACTCAACGCTGCGCGCGACGGTTGGCGGGTCGCAGTACGTGCCGACGACCCGTGGCCACGAGGGATCCCGGTACGGCCCCGCGCTTGTCCTGGACGGCGTCCGGCTTCTGTCGACGCGGTTTGTCATGACGCGGTCGATGCTGGCGTGTGGCGGGGGCTCGTGCGCTGCTATCGTCGTGGAGCGCGGCCTCGGCGTGAACCTGTCCAGCGCCTTCTACATGGACAACTGCGCTGTCGTGTCGCAGATGCACGTGATTTACACTCTTTCGTCGGACTTGCGTGTGAGCGGCGGCTCGGTGTTCTCCATACAGAACAGCTCGTGGAGTGCGCCGAGCATCGAATACTACGAAGGTGCTTGTATGTTTGGGGACGTTGTGGTGGATGGCGGCAGCGTGCTGCAGATTGTGTCCAGCACTTTCCGTCTTGGCTTCGCCATGCTCACTGCAAACACGCTGACTGTGACTGGCGGCAGCTGGCTGGTGCACCGCAACAACGAGTTCCGCACCGCCTACGTTGTTTACGTGGTCAGCGGGAACGGCGTGGCGTTCCGCGATCGGAGTGTGTGGTCGATACTACACAACAGTTTTACGTACGGCTCGTACTCGTCGACCATTGCACACATGACAAGCAACTGGTTACCACCATCCGACTCTCGCCCGATCATCTACGGCATGTGCAACGAGATAAGGGGCTCTCCTGTGACGGATTACCGAGAAGGGCTCAACATTGGAGCACCCGTGACGGTGTTGGACTGTGGTGCGTGCACTGTGGACGCCGTGTGCTTCGATGCGAGGACGAGCAGCATCAGCGGCTGTGAGTGTGTGTGTGCTGCTGGCGGCTACGGTGACACGTGTCTGCCAGCTGCGGTTCCGGACGGCCTTGGGCCGCTCCCGCTGCCCGACGCGGACAACACGGAGGTCCGCTGCGTGCACGGTGGCAGCATCAGCTCCGTGGACGTTCCTGATCCCGGTGTGCGTGGTCTGTGCTTTGTCAACGTGACCTTCACTGCCGCGATCGTGCTGGAACTGTCACATTTTGAGGTACCGCAGCAGACACTCAACATCACAATGCTGCATTGCGTCCTTATGGACCTGTCGATCAAGGGGAGTGGTGTGCGAGTGCACGTGAACGTGACTTCTTCGATGCTGGATTCTGGTGATTTGGAGTTTAGGGGTGATTTTGGAGCGAGCTCCCAGATACTGGTGGCGGGTAGTAAACTTTTTACGATGTCGTCTTACGCCATTTTATTTTTGAATTTTTTTTTGGGGTGAACTCGACGCTGCTGCTACTCGACAAATACATCGAGGGGAACTGTTACGCGGTCTATTTTCCCAATGCTGCTGTTGTTGATGGTGGCGGGATCATTATAAAGGGAAACACGCTGAGGGTAGCGGGGGAGGATCGCGGTATGGAATCAGCCGTTTGCGTTTACGCCGTTGCTTTGAAGAATGGCGGCTACTTTGACGTTGAGAACAACACGATGAGCGCAGTCAATGGCATTTTTTTTTTGGGTTTTGGCCACCGTGAGCTCCGCGGGGCTGCTGAGAGTGGCGGACTGCGAATTTTTTGAAAGCACGGATGTTTTTGAATCTGCGCTGGTGTATTTGTCTGGCTCGGTGACACTTGAGGGCGGTGCGCAGTGTCGTGTGGAGGGCAACAGCGTGAGTGCAGCTTCAATACTAAGTATATCGCTTTCCAAGCAAAAAATGAGGCTGTCGGGCAGCGGCACCACTGTGGCGCTTGCAAACAACCGTCAGGTGGACTCGAGGGTTTCCTTTGCCAATATTTTCCCATCGAACATTGTCGTGACGTCGTCCGCGCGGTTTGTGGTTGGGTGCAACCTTCAGGGTAATGAGGAGGTGTCGTACAACCATTATTTTCCGGAGGGCGTGGTGGTGTTCAGGTGTGGCACGTGCAACGACGATGCGGCGTGCTACATGCCCGGGACGGAGTTGGTGGACCGCGGCTCGTGCTCGTGCAGCTGCAAGGACGGATGGCATGGCGCGTCGTGTCTTCCCTTCGAGGTGCCCGACGCGGTTTTGCTTCCCTTGCCGGAGAGAGCCGTCGACGGCGACACGAGTTGCGTGGTGAACCAGACGGTGACGAAACTTACGCTGAACATGTGGAAGACACACCACTGCTACGTGGGTGTGACATTCAGCGGCGTGGATGCTGCGCTGACGTTTTCCTTCAACAGTATGCCGCTGCATCTCCCCATCAACATCACGTTCACTGGGTGCGCGTTCCGTGGCGGTGCCGTGCTGCAGTTTGTTGGGGGTGCTGGTGCGGCCGAGTCATCCGGCGTCCTGATCCGCGTGAGCCAGACGGTGATGCGGTCCTCCGTCGTTATTTTTGCACTCACCCTCCCGCTGCGCTGCGACATCGCCGTCACGGAGGTTGATGCGGTGCAGTCCTCCGCGGTCCATTTGCCGGACACGGTGAGCAAGACGCTGAGCGTATTGCTGCTGAGGAACGTCGTGTTGACTGCGTCCTCGCTGTTGGTCAGCAACGTCAAGACGCATGCAACGAAGCGTGATGCGTTTGGTTTGTACTCGACCGGGACGCTGACGCTGGTGGGTGGCAGCTCGCTGTACGTGCGGTACTGCAGTATTGATGGATACACACACCTGTTGTACGTGTACAGGCTCAGTGTCCGCGATCACTCTGTTTTTGCGCTGCTCAACAATACGATGGCCTCCGGGAAAAGCTTCCTGCATCAGCAACGCGGATTCAGCGTGTCGGAACACAGCGTGTTGCGCGTGGTGAGGAACAGCGGTTCCGTCTCATACGCCATCTTTGCAGACGACTCGTGGACCGTTCAGCAGTCAAGCTGGCTGGATTGGCGTGACAACGACGTGGGATTGGGTGCGATGTTCCACGAGTCCGAATCCACTTCTTTTACCATTGACAGCAGCAGTGTGGTGACGCTGACTGGCTGCAAGATGGGCTCGACGGGGTTGTCGAGGCCTCTGCTATCGCAGGCTGACGCCGGCTACCGGTTCGTTGCTGGGTGCCTGACGGTTGCGGGACGTGTGGTGACGACGGCGGAAGAACTGGAGCTGAACGGTATTATCAACGTGACGACGGTTGCCGCTTGCGGGGAGTGCACGAAGGACGGCGACTGCTTTGCTCCGCTGACGACGGCGGTCGTTGACTGCAGGTGCCGGTGCGCTGCTGGAGGGCACGGCGATGTGTGTGTCCCGGCGCCTGTGCCTGCTGGCCCGCCGCCACCGCCACCGCCGCCAGTGCCGCCCACACCGCTGCCACCGCCGGTTGGTGAGTGCATCAGCGACATGGTGCACCCCGAGGTTGCGCAGGCTGTGGGCGGCGGGCTGTCGTGGCTGTGCTACCGCAACTTGACGTTCAGCGGGGGCGGCATGAGCCTGACGGTGCTGATTGGGGCGATGACGGGCGACGTGGCGAACGTTATATTCGATGGATGCACGTGGAGGGATGGTGCCGTGCTCTTGCTGTTGGGCAACGCGTACGCCGCTGTGGGGGCGCTGAACATCGTCGTCACCGGTAGCACGTTCTATGACGCGCTGCTTAGCCCGGAGGGTGTGTTTCCGCCGCACACGAACATCACGATCAGCGGTAACCGCTTCACGGTCACGAGGCTGATCCCTCGGACGGGTTTGGACCTTGACAGCCCTTCGTGTGTTGCGATGAATGGACTGGCGATCAGCAACGACTCCGCGGCGGTGCTCAGTGGCAATGTGTTTCAGAGTGTGGCGGCATCGTCAAACGCCATTCGCGTTGTTGAATCCTTGCTGAGCGTGTCGTGGCACTCCGTGTTTGCGGTGATGGGCAACGCGTTTCATATGGATGGCGGAGACAGTACGCTGATTAATCTTGAGGGGTCTAGCCAATCCTCATCGCTGAGTGTACTGAACAACTCTGCCGTGGTGATCCGAGGCAACTTTGTGTCGAGGCCGGTGAAGTACTTCATGCACATTTTGTCGGCCTTAATTGTGGAGTCCCAATCATCGGTCGTGTTTCGAGGCAACGAGATGCGGGGAAGCTTGGCTGTGTTTTATTCAAGCTACTTCTCCAACATCTACTACCACTCCTGGCTGCAGTTGAGCGGCAACCTCTGCCGCGTATCCCCATCGGAAGCCTTTGTATACATACACTACACGGTGAATCTCCGCGACTCCACGGTGTCTGTGTCCGGCAACCAGTTAATGTCCAGCACGGGCGCGCCGACAGTACTGCGGATACCCAAAAGGTCCAGCGATCTCACAAACGGAGCGATTGTGGCCGCGTGCAACACTGTGAACGGCGAGGAGGAGGCGGAATACGCCATCCCGTCCGTGTACAACGCCACCATCCTGACCTGCAGCGACCCATGCACCCTCGCGGCGTCGTGCTTCCCCGCGTACACGACGACGACCTCGAGTGATGGCTGCGCCTGCACGTGCGCGGAGGGCGGCTATGGCGATGCGTGCCTGCCCGTTGCTGTCCCCGAGCCACCGAGCACTGACGGCGCCGACTTGTGCGTGCGGGAAGTGCGTGTGGAGGTGGAGGTGAACGCCGGTTTCGGGACGTCGGTGACGTGCTACGTTGGTGTGACCTTTGCGGCGGACGTCGTGGTGGACGTGGAGTCGATGTCAGGGAGCGTGCGCAACGTGACGCTGTCGAACTGCACGCTTGTGCGCGGAGCGAGCCTGTACGTTGTTGGGTGGCGGTCCGACCCGCCTGCTGGCGAGCGCGTCGATGTGTTGATCAGTGGGCTTGAGTCGCGCTCTGGCGGCGGCGTGCTGGTGGCGAACCGATTTCCGCCGGGCTCGCGCGTCACCGTGGTGGACTCGGTGCTGATTGCGGAGAGGCGTGTTGCGTACCGCGGCGCCTACGGCCTTGGCGACGCCTCCGCGTGTCTCGTGCTGCACAGCGTGAATCTGACTGGGAGTGTGCTGACCATTGCGCGCACGCATGTGGCGGCTGTGTTCCGCGGCGCTGTTGGCGTGTTGTTGGTTGGCGGCGTGGCGCTGTCGTCGCGCGGTGCGCTGTACGTGGACGGGCTGTCGGTACAGACGGCGCTGGGGCTGTGCGTGTCGGTGGAGGGCGGTGTTGCGGCCAGCGGCGGCTCCGTGTTGGCGTTTGTTGACAGCGACTTCCTGCTGTGCAAGCACGCGGTGTCTGTGCGTGGGACTGTGAGCGTGTCGGGCTCTGCTGTGGCGCTTGTGCGGAGCGAATTTGTGTCGACGGAGGACTACGCGGTGGCGTTTTATTCGACGGTGGGCCTGGCCGACGGGTCGATGCTGCTGGCGAAGGACAACGTGCACGACGGCGTCTCGAGGGAGATGCTCTACGCCGCTGGCGCCGTGACCGCTGCTGGGAGCACGCTGAGCTTTGTGCGCAACCGAGCGCTGCTGCCACGGATGCTGTCGCTGAGCCTGTCGCTTGCGGCTGGGGCGCATGTGAGGGTGGCGTGCAACGACGCTGGTGGGCGTGTCCTTTCGACGGCGGCGGAGTACGCAGCGGCTGGT
The DNA here is from genome assembly GCF_000209065.1 of Trypanosoma cruzi. NCBI lineage: Eukaryota > Euglenozoa > Kinetoplastea > Trypanosomatida > Trypanosomatidae > Trypanosoma > Trypanosoma cruzi. The sequence continues at coordinate 5,249 of NW_001849312.1, read as the reverse complement.
TTTGGCGACGCCGGGAGCATCGACGTTGCTGGGTGCGACGTCTGCGACAGGGACACGCACTGCTACGCGCCCCGGACTGCGTCTGCGAGCATGAATAACGGTGTGTGCGTGTGCGCGTGCGACAGCGGCGGGTACGGCGAGGCGTGCATGCCTGTGGGAGCTCTCGCACTGCCGCCCGCTGTGGGCACTGCGTCGAGTGTGTTCGTCCGCGAGGGCGTGACGGTGCGGTCGGTGTTCGTTGTGCCCGCCGGTGCGAGCGAGGTGACGCTGCGCCACGTTGTGCTGGACGGCGTGAGTCCTGTGCTCTACGTGCCGTGGATGGCGCGGGACGGCGTGCGGATCGTTGTGCAGAACGTTTCGCTGCTGAACGGTGCCGTGCTTTACGTGATGGGCGGTGAAGGCTTGCGCGGTGCGGGAGCGGCGGGGAGCGACGAGGGCGGACCGGTGGAGCTGTCGGTGTGCGATGTGGAGGCGCTGAACGGTGCGCTTGTGCTGACCGGCACGTTCCCCGCGGGGTCTGTGCTGACGGTGACTGACTCCCTGCTGGTTGCCGCGAGGTCGACGCCGCTTGTGTATCTTCCCGGCTCGCGGTCCTCGCCGTACGCACCGGTGCTGGTGCTGTCGGGCCTGCGGCTCGTGCGGTCCGTGCTGGTTGTGTCCGGCGTGGCCCTCGTGACCGTGATGACTGGTGGGCGGACGGTGGTGATGGACGGCGCTGTGCTGGAGCTTGTCGGTGGCGGTGTCGCGCTGGACGCGGCTGTGCTCGGTGGCGAGTATGCGTTGTACGCGAGTGCGCGCGTGGTTGCGTCTGGGGGCGCTGTGCTGCGCGTGTCGGGGAGCCAGGTGTACGCCGCGCACGGGTTGGTGTTTGGCAGCGGGGTGGAGGATAACGCGTCCGCCGTCGTAGTGAACGACAACGCCGGTGCGCTGACGGATGGCGCGCTGCTGGAGCTGCGGGGGTCGGCGTCGTTTGCGTCCGGGTCGTGGCTGTCGGTGCGCGGCAACAGCATCAGCGGCAGGCTTCTGTCTGTGCCGTCGTACCCGCGGAGTGCGGAGCTTGTGCAGAGCACGCTGACGCTCCACGGGAACGCTGGCAGCGGGCTTGTCGTGATGGACGGCACCGTTGCGCTCGTGGGCGCCGGCCGGAAGTTTGTCGTGGGGTGCCTGACGCTCGACGGGCAGGCGCTGCAGCCGATGGACTACGGGTCCGCCGGCATCATCGGGGAATTCCGCCCCGTGGCGTGTGGCGTGTGCGACGCCGACGTGTGCTGCTTTGCAGCTGCTACGAGGGCGATGTCTGCGTCGTGCGTCTGCCGCTGTGCTGAGGGCGGGTACGGGTGCGACTGCCTGCCGGTGTACCTGCCGCACGTGGACGGGTGCAACCATACGCCCGGCATGCCGCTGCTGAGTCGCACGGCGACGCTGACGGAAACGCATAGCCTGACACCAACGTGGACACCGACACCGAGCCTGAGCACGCCGCACTACAGTTCGACGCAGCACGGGCCGACGGAGACCCTGCAGGTGACGGAGACGGTGGCGCTGCCGCCCACGCGGACCCCGACGGCGTCGGTGAGCAGCACGCTGTGGTGGAGCGACGTGGCGTGCCCGACGCTCGCTGTGACGACGACGGCGGCTGGTGGCAGTCTGACGCAGAACGAGATCCGCGGCGGTGGGAGCGCCGTCCCGACGCGGCTGATGGTGGCGCTGCCGCCGCCGTTTCGGTGGGCACGCGACCCGCAGCTTGGCACGCACCTGAGCTTTGTGCCTGTGTCGACGGCGCAGCCGAGTGGGTTCGGTGGTCCGTGGGGAGCGATGCTGCGCAACGCGACGTGGGTGCGCAACGCGACGAATCCTTTCACCGTCCTGGAGCTGGCTGTGCCCGTGCACCGCGGTTACTTCATTGCTGCCGATGAGACGATAGTCATTCGCTGCGACGCTGCGGCGGTGTCTGGCGGCTGCAAGGGTGTGCTGCTTGGGTCCTTCACGATCAGGTCCGCCATGCTGCCCGCCGCTGCCAGCGCCCTCTCGGCGATCACCGGCGTTGTTGCGGGTGCGGCGGCTGTTGCGGTGGTGGTGACCGGCGGGCTGGGCTCCGTCCTGGAGATGCAGGCGCTCGGCGTGTTTGCGAGGATGCCATGCGCCTTGGCGCAGGAGCGTGCGAGCACCGTTGCGCTGCCGTACTTCCTGTCGGTGTTCGCTGCCCTTGATCCGCTGTGGATGGTGGTGGGCAACGCGCTGCTCGCCGCTGTGTTCGGGTGCGTGCACTGCGGTGTGACGGCGGCCTTCCAGCGGTGGCGCGGCGTGGACGCTGCGAGTGCGTGGGCTGCGATGCGCTTCCCGAGCCTGACGTACGTCGTGGCGCACGCGATGCACCTCGGCATCTTCTTTGGCTCGGTGCTCGCACTTGCGATGCCCGACGCCCGCGTGCAGCACCGCGTGATTGGTGTTGTTGGCGTGCTGTACGGAGTGGCGTTCCCTGCCGGCGTGTGCTACTTGATTGCCCGCCACGTGGGCGCGAGCTTCACGAGGTACTGGCAGTTTTTGAGGAAGCCGCTGCACGAGCGCCTGCTTTACCCCGTCGGGTATTGGCACCCCGCGGCGCAGCAGCGGATGTACGGCGGCATGCTGACGAACATGAGAGGCAGCCACGTGTACTGGTGCGTGTTCCAGCTGTCGGTGCTGTGTGTGGTGTGCCTGATTGCGGCTGTGCACCCGCCCGTGGGAGGCTGCCACGTCCAGTACTTCTGCATGGCGGCTGTGCTGCTTGCGGGTGCGGGCGTGGTTGCCTTCACGAACATGATGCGCTCGGCCTTCCTGACGGTGCTGTGCGTGGTGAGCGCGGCCAACCATCTTGCGCCGAGCGACGGCGGTGCGAGGGCGTACGCGGCGATCGTGCTGCTGCTGACGACTGTGGTGCTTGCGGTCACTGTGTACGGCGTCGTTGTGTGGTACGTGGAGGACCGCCACTGGCAGGAGCTGCGCGAGCCGCGGCGTGGAGGGCTGGAGGCGCTGCTGCGCGATGACGAGGAGAGCGACGAGGAGACGCGGAAGCAGTACGACATGGCGTCATCGTCGTATGCCTTAGGCACCACCGCTGCGTTGTCGTACCGACCACCCGCACCGCCGTTGCAATCTGTGACCGGTGACACCCGCTCAGACGCCCTGAGCCTGTTCGACGGTGCATCCATTGCGAGCTGAATAATTGATCACGTCCTCCTGGACAGGTGAGTATGGTTCGCTGGACGAAAGAATTATCGCAGTTTTTTTTTTTTTTTAGGTGGAAGGGCTCCGACCACAACAGTACCGGTACGCGGCGAGAAGGCACAACGCACCTTGCAGATGCGGCATGACGTAGACGCTTCTGGCGAGTATCTTTTTTCTTTCCATTATTCATAGATTGATTGGGTGATTGCTTCATTGCTTTTATTTTATTTTACCGATTATCGACGACAACGGATTATCGAGCTTATCACGCTAGCCCAGGGCGGATGCGTAACGTGTGTGTGTGTGCGTGTGTTTTACGCTCTTCGCTGCAGCACCGAATATGGGGGCTGGTGGTCTCTATTTCATATCTGTACTTAGTAATGAGGACGTGTTCTGCGATGGTGGCTGTTGTGCGTATCATAGAATATATACATATATATATATAGTATCAGGAGAAAACATGTGGTAAATTAACTTCTTATGTGTTGCCCCTTTTCCTATGTTGTCTGGTTTCTTTACATAAATTCAGGATCCAGCCAGCGGTCAAGAAGATTATTCGAGCTCAATATTTACTCTACCCTGTGTGGATGACTGAATTGTTGTGGCTCTCTTTCATGTATGTGCATTTTTTTATCCCTCTCATACCTTTCTTTGGGTGGTTAGTGTTCAGCTTTAACTCAATCCAACTAAGAAAACAAGGAGAAACAATGTCTGGAAGGCCCGAGGAAGGACTTTACGATAATGAGGAAATTCAAGCGCCTACTGTCCCGCAGGGAGATCGTCAGAGGAGAGCGAGGTCGGAATTTGAGGGTGACACAGATCACTCCTCTGCGACTCGCAGAAGATTGGAGGAAGCGCGGCGACCACAGTGGACCATGGGTAGCACCGTAAAGGAAATCCTGCTGGAGGGAAGCACTAACAGGGCCAACATGAAGCTGAACGATTTCCTTCGGAGCAAATTGGGCGATGAGTGGGTTGTGGAAAGAAATGGGAACGTCATTATGGAGGCGTTTGTTCAGGAGCCGGATGCTTACGTGCAAGACCAGCGGCTTCTTAGAATTATTTTTAATTTAACAGAGTACCAAGAGATGGAAAGGGAGTTGGATGAGATGAAAATTCTATTGGAGGCCATTACTAAGCTTCACCACGAGGGTGTGGACTCTCTCGAGCAATGGAGGGACTATGAAGGAAAGGATACGGTCACTCCTGTTGCAAGGAGAAATCTAAACAGAGTTCTCACTCAGGTACTGAGAGAAGAACGCCGTGAGGCGGAAGAAAGGGCGAGATGGGACCAGCAACAAATAATATTTAACTTATTTGCTAAGATCGAAGATTTGTTGTTTGGAGGAAGAGTCCGCGTCAATGACATAAAGCTGAACGATTTTCTTACGCTGAGATTTGGCGGAAAGGGCATTGCGGCTACCAATCGGGATGTTTCGCTGGAGGATTTTTTTAAGGATCCCACGAGGTATATCCGCGATGCAGGAGTATTGGGCGAAATACAGACAACAGGTGCTTATGCGAGGATGGAGAAGACTGTAAGGGAGGAAATGGGTTTGGAAGAAGTTGTACGCAGGCTTAGCGAGAAAGGTGTCAACAATCTACTTCGGTGGTCAAAAGCTGCTGAGGAGGTAAAAGCAGGTGTTTGCGAAAACGCTAAAAACTCATTGGATGCAGCCCTTCAGGAAGCGAGAAACCGAATGACGACGATTGAAGCGATGAAACTGGAGGGATACTACGAGTCTGTGTACAATGCGAGTTGGCACCATGTTAAGGAAGTTCCTGGTGCTGAGGGGACGGGAATGGAGGTGAAGAAGGGGAAACCGGAACAGTCATGGACGTACAACGAAGTTGGCGACACTCTCGAAAAGGATGACGGTGTGCAGCAATCCGGTGCAGCACCTCTCAGGCTAATGGTGCTCACCTCGGACAATGGATGGCCGTACTCGTGGAAACGGGGGCTGAATGAACGTATTCATGACTGCTACGTGAACTGTGAGGTGGAGCGAGTGTGGCAGATCGTCAAAAAGGATCTAAGCGAA
>NW_001849311.1:36163-64886 GCF_000209065.1 Trypanosoma cruzi | reverse complement strand
AGTTGCGGGGGCATGGCGTTGCCGCCAGTCCACCCGCCGCGACTGATGCCTCTAACATGTGGGTCCTCACGCGTAGCCGTACAGGATCTTGCCGCGCTTGCGCAGCGCGTTCACGACGTCCACGGCCGTGACGGTCTTCTTGCGGGAGTACTCCGTGTACGCCGTGGCGTCGCGCACGACGCCCTCCACGAACGACTTGATCACGCCACGCACCTCGTCGTAGATGATGCCGGAGATGCGCTTCACGCCGCCACGGCGCGCCAGGCGGCGGATGGACCCGCGGGTGATTCCACGGACGTTCTCGCGCAGGATCTTCTTCTGGCGCTTCTGCGTCCCCTTCGCCTCGCCGCTCTTCTTGCCCTTCGCCATCTTGCTGTGTTTGTTTAGCTGTGTGCTTGGTTGCTTGGTTCTGCGCGGTGTGTGAGAGCGAGGGGCAAAAAGAAAGGAAAAAAAGGAGAGAAAGAGAGAGAAGGTGCAGCTGGACGCCCATGAGGACTGGTGATCACAGAGGGGAGCGTGCCTCACTGCACACGCACACACACACATGTGTATATATATATATATATCTACGTGTGGCCGTCAGCCGAGCAGCCCCAAGTGTCTTGCTCCCTTCCTATCACCGTTGCTAATCTATCTATAGTTGCGGGGGCATGGCGTTGCCGCCAGTCCACCCGCCGCGACTGATGCCTCTAACAAGTGGGTCCTCACGCGTAGCCGTACAGGATCTTGCCGCGCTTGCGCAGCGCGTTCACGACGTCCACGGCCGTGACGGTCTTCTTGCGGGAGTACTCCGTGTACGCCGTGGCGTCGCGCACGACGCCCTCCACGAACGACTTGATCACGCCACGCACCTCGTCGTAGATGATGCCGGAGATGCGCTTCACGCCGCCACGGCGCGCCAGGCGGCGGATGGACCCGCGGGTGATTCCACGGACGTTCTCGCGCAGGATCTTCTTCTGGCGCTTCTGCGTCCCCTTCGCCTCGCCGCTCTTCTTGCCCTTCGCCATCTTGCTGTGTTTGTTTAGCTGTGTGCTTGGTTGCTTGGTTCTGCGCGGTGTGTGAGAGCGAGGGGCAAAAAGAAAGGAAAAAAAGGAGAGAAAGAGAGAGAAGGTGCAGCTGGACGCCCATGAGGACTGGTGATCACAGAGGGGAGCGTGCCTCACTGCACACGCACACACACACATGTGTATATATATATATATATCTACGTGTGGCCGTCAGCCGTGCGGCCCCAAGTGTCTTGCTCCCTTCCTATCACCGTTGCTAATCTATCTATAGTTGCGGGGGCATGGCGTTGCCGCCAGTCCACCCGCCGCGACTGATGCCTCTAACATGTGGGTCCTCACGCGTAGCCGTACAGGATCTTGCCGCGCTTGCGCAGCGCGTTCACGACGTCCACGGCCGTGACGGTCTTCTTGCGGGAGTACTCCGTGTACGCCGTGGCGTCGCGCACGACGCCCTCCACGAACGACTTGATCACGCCACGCACCTCGTCGTAGATGATGCCGGAGATGCGCTTCACGCCGCCACGGCGCGCCAGGCGGCGGATGGACCCGCGGGTGATTCCACGGACGTTCTCGCGCAGGATCTTCTTCTGGCGCTTCTGCGTCCCCTTCGCCTCGCCGCTCTTCTTGCCCTTCGCCATCTTGCTGTGTTTGTTTAGCTGTGTGCTTGGTTGCTTGGTTCTGCGCGGTGTGTGAGAGCGAGGGGCAAAAAGAAAGGAAAAAAAGGAGAGAAAGAGAGAGAAGGTGCAGCTGGACGCCCATGAGGACTGGTGATCACAGAGGGGAGCGTGCCTCACTGCACACGCACACACACACATGTGTATATATATATATCTACGTGTGGCCGTCAGCCGTGCGGCCCCAAGTGTCTTGCTCCCTTCCTATCACCGTTGCCAATCTATCTATAGTTGCGGGGGTGTGTTGTATCGAATGTGGGATTATTTTTGGGTTTTTGTTTCGTTGTTGATCCTCTTCCATCAGATGGGAGTCCCATCAGCGGCATGTTGTCGCAGTTGTGTCTCGGATTGAATTGCGAGATTTTCTGCTGCTGCTGTGGGTACTATGTCTGTGGTTTGGGTATGTGGTGGTGGTGCCTCAATTTTTGTTGTATTCTTTGTGTGTGCGTGTGTGTGTCATGTTGTCTACCTGTGTGGTGGTATAAAAAAGTGCATGAAAGGAAGTGGAGATGGTTGTTGTTTTGTTTGTGTTTTTGTTGCAGGTGTGTATCAGTATAGTGTGGGGCGCACATACACGTAAAGACCGAGAGGTGGGGGAGGTTGATTAAATAAATGGTTCGTGGTGCTTGTTGAGGAATTCCTGGTCGGATTGAGAAATGTTGTCCCATTTTTTTTTTCCTTCTTTTTTCATTTTTACTCGTTAATTGTTTTGTATGCGTGTCGGGCCTTCTTTTTGGGTCGCACCGCCGTGTCGTCGTCCTCGGAACTGGCGGAGGTGCCGTCGTCGTCGGAGTACAACTCGCCCTTTGCGGCTTTTATTATCCGTGAGAGGGAAGTGGTGCTGCCGCTGTCGTAGTCATCGTCGTATTCATCGCTGCTGACGCCGTTGTCGCCCCCGTGGGCGGGCCGCCTGCCACCATTCGCGGCGGTCACACCGGCCTCGCTGAGTGGTGTGCTTTTCTTAATTTTCCCGTCGCGCTGCAGCCGCCGTAGTCGCCGCAGTCGTTTCGCGCGGTCTGCATCCTTTTCCGCCTCCCGCAGCACGCGTTCCCGCAACCGTCCCGCGTAGTCGTCGTCGTCGTCGCCCTCGTCTTCGCTTCTCTCACTCTTCGACGCCACCGCCGCTGCGAGGAGGGCAACGCGGCGCTTTTTGGCTTCCTCGTCCTCCTCTTCTTCCTCCTCTTCGTCCTCGTCGTCAAAGACGATGCGCTCGCTGAGGCCGAGGTCCCGCACCCGCAAGTCCGCCGCTTGGATGAACCTCCGCACCTTCCGCTTCGAGAGACCAGCGATGCGCTCCGCCGGAGTCAATCGCATGGATGCCGCCTCCTGTTGCTGCGACTCATCACCGTCGTTGTTGGTGTTGTCACGCCTCTGGTGGGTGCTGTTTGTCCGTCGATGCTGCACGAGGAACCCGTCATCATAATCCTCCCCCTCGTCCTCATCGTCGTCGTCGCCACGGCCGGGGCCAACGTACCGCCCCTTCGCTTCATTACTAGCAATATTATTATTATTATCATCATCATCGTCATCCCTTACGGCGTAGCGTTGTTTTTGCTGAAGTGTGCGGAACATGTCGGACGCGCCAAGATGCTTCTCACGGCGCGTGACGTGGTGCTGCTTCTGCGCCTCCTGTTGCCCTTCTTGCCGGGCCATGTAGTTGACGACGTCCCAGGGCAAGTTCTTCGCCCCACGTCGCAGGTTGCGCAGCTCCGCCATGTTAGGCACCTTCAACAGACCGAGCGAGTGTGCAAAGGCATCAAAATCAATGGCGTTCACGTCAAAAACAAGTTTGTTGGCGGCGAAGTAGACGGAGCGGAGGTACGCAATGAAGGCCTTCTGCGCCTCGTACTTGAGTCCCTGCACTACCAACGCGACGAATATCTCCTTTGACTCCTGCAGCAGCCCGGGACGAATGGCGATCTCCCGCAGTGGAATATGCTTATGTGCGAGGAAAGACAACATAGGAGTCTCCTGCGGGGTTAAAAAGAGCAGACTCACTCCACGTGCCCCAGCGCGTGCGGTACGCCCAGCACGGTGAATGTACGTTTGTGCGCTGTCGGGACAGTCATACTGCACGGCCCAATGCACAAGCGGGAAATCCAGTCCGCGCGCGGCAATGTCGGTGCAAAAGAGAACGGCAGCTTTGCAGCGGCAGAACGTCAAGAAGACCTCCTCTCGACGGAACTGCTTCATTTTGCTTGTAAGGCACATAGAAGGGATACGCATCTTCTTTAAAATCTTGGAGAAGGCAAGATACATGTACCGCACCTGATTACATGTGCTTACAAAGACGACGGTCTTGTCATTCGGGTGTCGCTTGAGAAACATAAGGAGGGCATCTAACTTGCGGTGCAGCTCGACCACAATGAAGTTCTGGCAGAGTGTTGCCGGCGTGGGTGCGGCAGTGGAGGCGTGTGTCGTGACATATCGCTGATTCCGCAACGACATCTGCGCAAGCATCTGAACATCCGTCGTCTGCGTCGCAGAAAAAAGAAGCGTCTGCCGTGCTGTTGGCAGGTGCCTCATAATACCGCATATCGCATCACGGAAGCCCATGTCCAGCAGCCGGTCCGCCTCATCCATGACAAACAACTGCATGTTGTCGGTCACGAGGTCCGCGTCGTCCTCGAGGTGGTGCAGAACGCGACCGGGCGTCCCAACAATAACGCTGATCGCCGCCAGGCGCTTCCGCTCCTCCTCCACGTCCCGGCCGCCCGTAAGAAGCGCAGCGGAGTGTGTGTGCTTGTAGCCGACAAGCTGCAGCACCTTAAATATCTGCAGCGCGAGCTCACGGGTGGGGCTTAAGACAAGTGCCCCCACGCCCATCGCCGTGTCCCACTGCTCGACAAAAAGCCGCTCGAGCACAGGCACGACAAAACATAACGTCTTGCCGGAACCCGTCTTGGCCGCACCGAGCACGTCATAGCCGGCGAGCGCAAGATGCAGTGCGTCGCTCTGAATGGGCGTCATGCGCTTGTAGCCGCCACGCTCAAGGCCGAGTTGAGTGCGCTGCGACAAGGGCAGCTGATTGAAGTGCGTGTATGCGGGCGGCTCCCCCGCCTCCTTCTGCTTCCCGCCGGGCCTGTCGCCACCCTCCGCGGAGTCCAACAGGGCTCGTAACTCCTCAATTCGCGTTCGGAGCTCGCGAATCTCCGCGCGATTCAGCCGCGACCGCTCCTGTCGCTCCAGCCAACGCTGTTGGTTCTTCCTTTGCTTCGCCCTGCGTCGGTCCTCGTCCATGACGTGGAATTCACACACACACGTGCAGACTGAAAGAACGAAAGAAAAAAAAAAGATTGGGTGAAAACAGTAAAACAAAACAATAAATGCAAAGAAATAAACAAAATTAAAGTAACGCAATCAAAGTCCGTCCGTAAGTCATGCATGTAAAGAGAACATTTCAAAAAGAAAAGAAGGAAAGAAGAAGAAAAAGCAACACTAAACAAGACTAACAGGGGTAAAAAAAAAGGCTAAAATGTCGGACAGTCTCTCTGCCCCCTCTTTTTCTTTTTTCTTCTTTTGTGTGTGTGTGTGTGTGCAACACCAGCGATGAATTGCACTCGCACCTATACATTGCAAAGGGCGGTTATTCCCCAGAGGCAACACAGAATGCAAACGCCATTTCCCAAAACAACACGCATAGACCGGCAAACAACAAAAACAACTAAAAGAGAAGCAGCAGGCTCATTTGCATTCGGGGCTGCAAGGATGGGGTGGCGGGAGCGTTGCGTCGCCTTCTTTGCCCTCTCTCACACCATCAAAAGTCGCGGTATGTAATGTCCATCTGCGACAGTTCCTCCACTTTTGTCTCCTTCTGCCGTGCCTCCGTGAGCTGCTGATGGAGCTGTGCGACGCGCGATGAAATGACTTCCTTGCGGAACTTCGAAAGGTGCAGGCGGATGAGGCTCAGTGCGCCGTGGATGTCGCCATAACCCGCGTCCTTAAACATCCACTTCGCCACGGACTCCGCAATAAGGAGGTTGTGCACGTAGCCCTCGCTGCCCATGCTACCGCACGTTGGGCAGCGGAAGAGACTCGGCGCGATGCTCAGCGTGTCAAAGCACACCAAACAGAAGACGTGGCCGCACGGCCAAAACAGAACTGGGTCTTCAAACAACAGACCGCACACACGACACGTCAACGCCTCCTCCAGGGCGTCATTGATGTCTGTTAACTCCTCTACGAGGAGCTCGAGGCGACGCACGTGTTCGCGGAAGATCTTCTCCTTCTCCGCGAACACAAGCAGCCACGAAAGCTGCTGCTCAAGAGTTTCCGAGACAATGTTGTTCTGCACCCCCAGAGTGCGGTACCGCGGACCGCGTGCGAGCTCCTCCTCAAATGTCCAGCCCACCGTCTGGTCTCCCAGCTCCTGTAGCGTGCGCCAAAGCCAATAGCGGTGCAGCATGTTGACGCGGCTCACGAAACGCTCACGTATCAGCTCTTCATTGACCCGGATCTTTTCCTGAAGAGACTGCACCTCCGCCTCCATCGCCGTGTGAGTCTCCGTAAGGGTTTTCTCGCGCAAGCGAATGATGTGTCCCACCAAACTTGAGATGATCTTCAGGCGGCGCGTTACCCGCTCCGTCTTTTGGATCTCAAGCTCCAGCTTCTCCGCCTTCTCCTGCGCGCGGCGTGCCACGATGTTCGACAGCCCCGGCGCCTCGCTCCCACGGTTAAGCCTCTCCAACTCCAACTCCGCAAGCCGCGCGCGCAGGGAGGAGAGAGATTGCGCAAGCCTCACCGCCAACTCCTGCGGCTGCCGAAGGGACAATAAGCCCTCTAGCGATTTCTTGGAGACACCCAACGGCTGTTCCTCGTCCCCTAAAAGTTCCTGCAGCTTCTGCATCTCATCCACGTCCCGCGGCTCCATTGTCGCCTTTTTGTTGTTCTTTCGTTTCCGCGGCTCAGAGCCATCCGGAGAACTTTGCCCCTTCTTTTTGCCACCGGTCTTTTTGGGCATCCTAATTGTGTGTGCTGGGAGCAGGGACAAGAACAACAACAACTAAGAAAAAGAGACCAAAAGAAGAAAGCAAACATAAAAACAACAACAAAAAACAATAAATGGAATGCTTACGGCATGCATCCGTTGATTTACACGCATCGGTACACACCACATCAGGCAAAGGAAGGGAGGAAGGAGATGAGGCCCACTTCTGTTCGGTAAGAGTGTGCGCGGCGGTTGTTTTACACAATTCACAAAAACTCGGCCTCGGGTGTCCAGGAGCCGTCCAGCAACCCGATACGCCGCCCCTTAAGACTATAAATTCGTTCTCGCTGGAGAATAGGCTCAAAGCACTTGCGACAGTGGAATTCAATTGGTTTCTTTGCTGCGAAGCCACCGGCCACATCCGCCACATCGGTTTGAATGCTAACCTCTCGCAGATGTGTAAATACACGTGGGAAATCGCAGTCGCCATGCATTGCAACGACGCTTCGTGACGCCTTCGCCGCAGCCTGCGCCCTGTCTGTCGATTCCGACGCGGTGCTTGGGGTCTTCGCCGTTCTTTTCGTCCTTCTTGTGGTCGCCGGGGTGTCGGAGTCGCCCAAGACAAAGGTGCCGAGGTGGTCGCAAACAAATGCCTCAAGGCGAGGAGGAAGCGGAGTCGGTGGCGCCGTGATGGTGAACTCCAAAAGACTGACTGGGTGCACCGAGTAGTACGCATTCCGTCTCACCTGATACGTACATACACACGACGACGGCGCCGCCTCCGCCGGCAATCGCGTCGCACGTGCCGTGGTGTCAGGGTAACTGCAAATGTCCTCCGTGTTGCTGTCTCTACGCAACTGAGCGAAGAGGTGGTCGGCCTCCACTGAACACGGCTCTTTCAGCGGCATGTGTCCGGCAACAAGGACGTCATACCGCATCGTCACAGACTGCAACGATGTCGAGAAGGTGTGCCGGTCGGCCAGTGTCACCACCACCGGACCGGATGCGTACATATCTACATCATTTAAGACACGCACCTTCACCTCCTCCGGTTGAAGCTCACGCTGCAAGACAGGCTGCACTGTGCGGGAACGCAACGCCGCCTCCACGAAGGATTCTACCGACACATGGTGATAGTTCTTATTAGCCTCCGCACGGCGCATCGGGCAGAAAGGCGGTTTGTACACGGCAAACGCAAACCAGCGGGATAAAACGGCGTCATCGCATAGCAATCGGAGCGACTTGGGACTGATGAGGTGCATGTTGCGAAGAAAGCGTGTCTGTAACTTCTCCGCCGGGAGGGATGTGGACACTCTGGCTAACTCGGCGGCATTGCGCAGAAGTGTCTCTTTGCTGTTGCTGCGTAAAATGTCCGTCAGTCGCCTCGACGGGGTCTTTGAAGTCATTTTCTTTTTCCCTCTTAACCCCCCCCCCTTTTGTTTGTTTGTTTTTGATGCCGCCCCACTCCCCTCAGGGAATTTGTGTAAATGTGGCTTACGCAAGCTCCTCACACGTAAAATAAAACAATGAAAAAACAAATGCAAAAAAAAAAAAACAAAAAAAAAAAAAGAAGGAAAAAAGAGGGCAATACACGCACACGTTTACAAAATAACACATCGAGCCATCTTATTCTCACTTACCCCTCCACACATATTGCATACATGCATACCCAGACGTATTTCAGACGACAAAGAGACAGACCTTACGAGAGGGGTGGGGGCAGGGCGCTGCGTTAAGGCCCCGCTCCAAAAACAAAACAAAACAAAACAAAACAAAACAAACAACAACCCACTTTTCAAAGACAGCTCTTCTTGCTGCGTGTGTGTATGTGTGACACGCAAGAGTTGTGTTATGCGTCGGCTCGAAAAGTTCCCTTGGACTGCTGGGTTAGCAGCGCAAAGGCATACTCGCGTGCAGTTTCTCTCAGTCGGTCGTACCGCCCACTTGATCCGTTGTGACCGGCGCCAAATTCGCAGTGGTGCAGAAGCACCCGTCACCTTGTAGCTGCGCCCTCCTCCATCTCGCGAGCACGCAGTCGGGCGGTGAAGGCGAGCGATTCCCAAAAACCGACGCGCGTGTCGTGCCACGCCGTCAGCAGCAGCATGTGCGGCAGTGCAACACCCACGGACGGAATGTTGTCCATCGGCAACATGGCGCGCAGCAGGCGATAGGCGTCGGCGTCATCGCGCGGGTTGCCGAACTCCTCCCAGTTGGAGACAGTGAGTGGGAGACTGTCGTCCATCAGGGTCGTCAGGCAGTCGACACACGGCACCAACGCGATGACGGCAAGCGGAAGCGATGGCGCAACACACATCGCCGCCGTCGCCACAAAAACGCCGGCCGAGGAGCCGTGCGTCACAATTTGACCCGCCGCGCACCATCCCGTCTCCTGCACGTAAAACGACACGCTCACAAAGTCGTTGACACTCGTCGCCCGTTGCAACCCGCAGCCCGCCTTGTGCCATGCGGCGCCAAGCTCACTCCCGCCACAAACTGCCGCGAACCCCCAAACGAAGCCGCGGTCCAGAAGTGAAAGTCGTTCATTCTCAAAAACAACATCGCAGCATTCGCCATAGGATCCGTAGACGGAGAGCAGCATTGGGTTGCCACCACAGCTTCGAAGCGCCTTCTTCCGGCAGAGATACACAGGAATACGCACCACCGCTACCGGATTCTTAGTGGGTATTGGCCGCAGCGGTGACGTGAATTTATCGCCGTGAAATGCATAGTCGGATGGAACCCACACAATTGTGGCGTCGTACTCATCAGCGTCGTACGGCTTCCCACCCACACCCATCCCAAATAACCACCGAACGCACAATTTCTCGCCTTCCCCCTCGAGTGCACATTCAATAAAAACGGTGGGCACATCCTTCGTTTTCTTTTTCCTCATTCGAGTTATTGTCCTTCTTCAACCTTTGTTCCTGCAGCAATTGGGCAAATGAGAAACGTACCTCGCCGGATGAATGAAACGGACGGGATGCAACTTGGCGAAGGTCCACTGTGTCGTCCTGCAGGGACAGCGAAGGCATGTTCCTCCCATGACAATCGCGCCAACGGTCCCAGAGTACGCGTACGGGCAGCAGAAGCACCGTCGAGGACGCCGCACGTCCCACACTAAGAAGCAAGTAATCCCGCATGCATTCAACGTCCTCAACTTCGATGCATGTATCATACGCAAAGAGCGATTGCCAACAAGATGGATCCGAAAGTGTTCGATTGCCGCCACCAACGGCGTCCTTACGGCACGCCTTTTCATCCTCGTCCAACACATACGCCACCCTGAATTTCTCTAATCCCTTTGAGGATTTTGTCGCCGTCACCACCCACGCGTCTACGCCTTCACCAAAGAGCGAGCTGTGGTGGTCAATATCATAATCCATGCAAAAGTTTCGATCCGCAAAACAGTGCACCGCACAGGTGTTGTTCTGGAGTCCCTCTCCCTTGTCATTTGCTGTTGTGGGAAATACAGGAACTTCGCTAACGCATTTCTCAACTCCCGCGTCGCATGGAATGATGTGCACCTCTGAGTAACTGTTCGAGCAGACAGTAAACATGGCAAACCACCCATTGGCGGAGAAGAAAAGTGAACTGGCACAAAATGCCTCATCCAACTCCTCGTAACAGATGATGTCCGTTTGTTCTGCATGCACAGGAGAGTTGAGGTCGTGGTAAATGAGAAGTTGGGCTCGCATCTTCTCGTCCGTTCCCAGGTAGAGGAGAGAAGTCGGGGAAAACCACAGCACCTCATCCGACGCATCAAAAGCGTCAATCCGACGCGCTATTTTGTGTGCCGGTTCCGCCATTTTTGTAGAAGACGTCGTGGGAGTAGCCGTTTTGGGCAGCAGGGCCAACGACAACGAAGAAAGAGATTGCGTCACCGCCTGTTTCTTACACGTCTTCTTCATCGTGTTGTTGCCGCTGCTTCTTCGTGTTGGCGTCGTTGGGCTTCGGTGTGCCGAAAGAACAGGCACGGGTGAAGTGTAGATGGACTGCTCCGATCGTACCATCGCCTCTGCCCACGCGCGATGCATCTCCGATTGTCTATCCAACCATCGCGCGTAGTTTAAATCCGTGATTTCAAGCAGAAAGATGGCGAACACCTCTCTCCCATTGCTGCAGTCCAACGCCAACGCGAGGTGTTGCTCGTCGGATGACAACTCCATGTCGCCCAGCTCAGCGTAGTCAAGTTGCAGCTCCTTCACGAGCAGATTCATGTCGAGCTACACCACCTCGTCATCGTACACCGGCAGGGGGGCGAGTGGGTCACGGCCCCACATTTCTCCCACCTCATGCATAAATCCCGCCGTCTGCTCCGTAAACGAACGTCGACAGAAGATTGGGTAGGCCGCATTGGGCGGATTGCGGCCAAAGTACCAGCAACTACGGTCTCAAAACGGAAGTGAGGCATTGTCCTCCTTCCAGTGTGCTCGCATCTCACTAAAGAGGGTGCGGAAAAGCTGGTCGCCACCCAGCTTCGCAAACACCGACTCCACATATGCATTCTCGTGCTGCAGTAGCCGTCGCGCCTCCGGGTTACGGCGGTCACGCATCCAATAGAATGGATCAGTGCGAACGTCGCCAAAGTGCACTATCCTGTGCTCCTTGCGGGGGTACATCGGCAGGCTCAAGATACCGGCAGCACTGCGTCTGCCGTGGTCGCCAGTATTCTTGCTGGTCCTTTTTCCCCTTCTCCCTTTCTTGCCTTGACTCGCTCCATTGGCCCGCATCCCCACCGCCGTCGTCTCTCCCCCTCTGTTTTGGTGCGAATATAATTTTTAGGATTTTTTTTTTTTTGTGTCAACACGTGTTACCGCTACTCTATATCCCCGTTCCCCTGGAAGCAACCTTTTTTTTTTTTCCCGTTTTTTTGGTTCATTTTAAGAAGTGTGCGAGAGAAATGCACACAAAAAGGAGAAAACAAAAAACAGCCAACAATTTGACCGGCACGCCACTAGAGGGGACTGGAAGGACATCAAACTGCAGGTATTATCGTCGTAAGGCCCTAAACTCCCTTCCAGGGACGCATCAAAAATAATAAAAAAACGCATGAATGTTATTTTTCGCAATCCAGTAGACAAACAAAATGCGCACACACACACACACAAAAGGAAAGAAACAACCACAAAAACAATAATATAAGAGCTGCCCAATGCGCTACGACAAAAACAGCGACTCCCACAAAAAAGACAATTCTCAGGCATCGTGTGAAACAAAAGTTTACCGTGCCGGCGAGAGGTCCATGACGTGTGACGCAATATTCGTTCCCACCCGGGAAGCCACTCCGCCAATAGACGGCGTAGGGCCTCCGTGAGAGGATTCCACGAAACGCGCTCGGACTCCGGTCCCACCGCCGGCTGCAGTCTCGTTAGGCCCGTCGGACTCCCCTCCCTGCTCCTCTGCAGGGGGTCAAAAGCTCCATTGTGTGCCCCATTACACACGCGTCGCTTCCTTCAACATTTCTTCAATCGCACGGAGGGAAGCGAGGCCAATGGCGTGTGCAGAATTGGCGGTCCCGGCATTCGAAGAGTGGCGAGAGGTGACGCACCTTATTCAACAACCCCTTTCACCCAGAGAGTCCGTCGTGCGATGCACGTGTACTCCTCCCATCCTTTGATCAGCACGGAAAAATCACAATGGACGTTGGAACAACCCGTGGGAATCGCCAACAGCGGAGACATCCGCAAACCAAAGCCGCTGACTTTAATACGCCCTCCTTTCACGTCATACGGGTTGCCGACGGTGGCCAAGTCATGCACAGACGATCCAACACGGTGGAGCACCACTGACATACATATATATATATATATATATATATATATATATATATATATATATATATATATATATATATATATATAACAGATTCCAAAAGGACAAAAGCCACTTAAAGAAAGGCCGTCACTGTTTTCATCCTCCAGTCTTCGTTGGCACCGCCACAACCATTACTCACAACAATAGCAATAATGGGGTGAGGAAAAAGGGTTATTACTTGCCATCCTTCGCGCTGATGGAAGTCATTCCTTGGCTTTTTTTCAGTTCCCTTCGTTCCCTCCTCTGGGGTCAATTTATTGTAGTACGTCCCTTTTTTCCTTTTTTTTTTTCTCCATCTTTGCTTCCATGATTACTACTCAATCGCAGGGCTAGTAGCCCTGAACTTGCATCTTGCGTGACGTGGGATTGACCGGCCCCGCACCCAACCGCTTTAGTTCACGGCGTATCTGGCGCTTACTCCGCCGTTTTTGCTGCGTTTGTTGTTGTTGTTTCCCTTCGGCGTTTTGTCGTGAGTTGTCCGTGACAAGCTCAATGATGCCGTCGTCGTCGTCGATGATGAGTTCCACTTCACCATCATTGTTCACAAACGTATCCATGACGGGATCGAGCTGGTGGTTTGTGCGCTTCTTCCGCCGAAGCGCGGCGCTCGTCAGTGTCCTTATGCGGTTCGCATTGGCCTCTGCATTGAACGCCTCCTGCGCGGTAAGGACCCCGCGGATGCCACTCGGCCGCGCGTAAAACATCAGCGACGCCGTCTTGTCAACGTCCTCATCCTCTTCGTCATTTTTATTGGCATGAGCATCCATCGACACATCGCCCTCCTCGCTAATGGCCCGGGCCTCCGCCGCACTGTCAAGATCGTCCCACTCGTCACCGTCGATGCCATCATCGTGGCTGTCGCATTCAACATCTTCCCACCCATCACTGTCTTTTCCATCCACATGCGCAGCAGGTAAGCCGACGACACCCGCATCTTTGGAGGGAGCGTAGTTGGGAGGGGGCTCAACGTACAAAAGAGCACCATCCACATACAGCTTCAGCACATCCCGGGCGGCACGGGACTTGTTTGGCCTGTCGTGTGCCCCCAAGTAACCACGCCTACGTGCCAATGCGTTGAGGAAGTGCTCCACCAAGGAATGACTCTCGTCCACATCGTCCTCAGCCCGCAGTGACACACCAAATTGTTTCTGCAGAACCTCGCGCGGAATACGGCGACATAATACGTTGACAGCGGACAAGGCATCGGTGGCTGTATCGATGGGCAGAATGCCGTCACAGACCATCTGTTCCCGTGTCGACGCAAACGACGGGAACACAAGACCCGGGCAATCACACAAAGCGACACGACGTTCGTTTGGGATGACAAGTGTCTGGAAGTGTTTGGTTTTGCCCGGTGTCGCGCTGACCACCACCTTCTTACAGCCGAGAATCGCGTTGATCGTGGATGACTTCCCGACATTGGGGTACCCAACAAGGCCAACCATAAGCGGTGTGTTCGCATCCCTTATTCCATAAACGGTGCGCCAGAGAGCAAGGCGGTCTAGAAGCTGCACAGGGTCCAAGACGGCCCATGGATGCAGCGCCTGCAGCTGCGACACCCGCGCATCACGTGCCTTCTCGTTCTCTGTCGGCGGCGGCGTCACTCTCGACGCTTGTTGCTTTTCTTGGCTGCGGCGCGCCTTCTCTGCCCGTCGCTGCTCGACGAGTTCATAAGGGTTCGCCACCTCCACCGGGGCCCGCAGCGACTTTTTGTTGTGCCGACGTTTCTCCCTTCGGTGCCGCAAAAGTTCGGGAACACAACTTTCATCCACTTGGTGGCCGTCAGCATCCAAAAACTCGTCTTCTTCCTCGTCGCCATCGTCCGCTTCCTCGTTCTGCTTTCCCTCCTGAGTTGCCGTCCTGCTCCCATCCTTCTCTCCGGTCGTTTCCGGGCTTGTCTTTGCGGCAGGAGCGGCGGAAAAAAAAATAAACGGCTCCCCACGCTCCGCGAAATACGTCGCCCACTCGCTGCGTTGACTCTCCGTGAGAAGATCAGACTTGTTCAGTAGGAATATAATCTCCTTTGACTTCCCTGCCGCATTGCACATGCTTCGCACATACGCCTCAAAATCTGCACACCGAAACACGAGTGGATTCCTGGCGTCGAGAATCATCAGCACCACATCCGCCCGTTCCACGACGCGCCACAACTGACGCCACACCTCCAGATTCTTCTCATATGGCGTCATGACAACTTTGTGCTCCTCTTCCATCTTCGCAAGAAGCCTCCTCCAGTCAAAAAACGCCGATGTCTCCATCGCCTGTACCGCCTCAGCTGACATGCCGTATTCCCATTTGGGCCGACGCGGTATTGTCAGCAACTCGCTGAGCTTGAGCCAGTCTACGCTTTCTTTGCTCATCGGCAGTACCTTGTCATTTGTGACGACATGTGGGGTTCCGTCAACCACAACACGGATATCCCGTTCCGCCTCATACCCCTTTTCGCGTGCATCCGCAATGAGAAGGAACTCCTCTAAATTACTTGTCTCCCAAATGGACTTTAACGGGGCACCTTTTTGTCGCTGCTGCTGCTGACGTTCCTCCTCCTGTAATATGGCTGCATTGCGCTCAGCCTCCAGCAGCCCACGGTACTTTTCGCGCTGGCTGCGTTGCGAGGCTTTTTTAGAGCGTTGAAAACTCTTTCCAAGAGACTGCATGCGTTATACGTGTGTATTTAATTATATTACCCCTCCTTATTGTGTGGGTGATGTATACTTAAAATTCTTTCTGTGTGTGCGCGTGGAGACAAAGGAAGGGTGCCCGTCTTTTTCTTCGCAATTACGTTTCTTTCTTCCTTCCTTCCTTCCTTCCTGTGTGGCTAAAATATCACGCAACGGCGTGGCTGTGACCCTATTCCAAGCAAAGAGTGGACAAAGTATCGGAAAGCCGCAGCAAAAGAAATGCATGTCAAACACGGAGAAAGAGAAAAAAGACTCGGCTCATCGAAAGCCACCTCGACGACAACGACGACGGAAACAACAACAACAACAGAAGCTCCTCACAGAGACACAGAGCCCCCGTCGTTTCATTTGCATTCTTTTATTCCTTTTTTTCTTCTTATTATAAGTCAGTGACACCATCTCCTCTTCCACACCAAAGAAAAAGCAGCCACTCCCCCCCAAAGTCCCCCTCTTCTTGTATACTCAGTGATTTAGTACGACGCATCGTAGACCTGCCCCTCAGCGCCATCGGGAGAGCGTTGGCGCTTGGGCATCACGTGGTAGTTGCCCGCAACAGTGGGCTCGAGAACACCCGTCGGCGGCATACCCATCGATGGCATGTAGCCTTGTTCTACATGAAAGGGGGGAAGGATACATGACGGAGGCTGCTGCTGCTGCTGCTGCTGCTGCTGTTGGTGATGATGCTGATGCTGCACCGGGGGGGCAGATCGCAGCTCACCGTGCCCGTGGGCATAGCTGCATTGATCACCCTTCACGCAACGGCCTAGCGCAAAGCGTTGACAGAGCTTTGTCTTGAGGAAGTTATCACGCGGTGCAGCGTAGTACGCGTGGGAGGATCCTTGGGGCGGAACATAGTACGACGCTCCGTCTCCCTCCACAACCTCCTCCATGGCGTTGTTCTTCATTGCAGGGCCGGCTGGTTGTGACAAAAAGGCATTCGTCCCCGTCAGCAGCGATGCCTCGCCCCCTGCCTGCATCGCGCAGTACAGCCTCCAGCTGGTCTCGTTGAAGCCGTAGTTAAAGTAGTCCTTGAGGTTTACCGCGGGGTCGTCCCATGGGCGCTTCTGCATCTGCGCGATGTCATATCCAAAGACGGCGCTGTTTATCTGTGGCCCACTGGCATGCTGCACGCAGAGCGGGATAAGACTCGACACGTCTCCCTTCGCCTCCTCCACATCCTTCTGCTGCTGTTGTCTTTGTGGCTCGTCTTTTACCCTTCCTCCCTCCATTCCGCCCGCGGCCGCAGGTGATGGCAATTCTGCGGCCGTCAGAAAGGGCTCCGTGTTCCCATCCGTGTGGTCAACCACGAAAGGGTTCTCCTCACTATCCGCCATCTTTTTTTTTCTCTTTTCCTCGCTATTTGTTTGTGTTTGTTCGTCTCCCCTCGGCTAATGATACTCTTGACAGCATGACAACACGACCCGGCGCAAACACCAGTGAAAACAGAGACTCGCAGGACCATTCATACACTCTCACATGTAGACGCATACAAACACACATGTGGAGATATTCACGCAGTCGTCGTTTCATTATTTTAGCAAAAAAACAACAACAAAATGAAAAAAAAAAAAAAAAAAATAAAAATAAAAATAAAAATAGACAAATCCGTCTTCTCTCAGCATATATGTCTCGCTCGCTCGCTCGTTCGCTCTTTCTTTCTCTCTCTCTCTCCCTCTCCCCACCCCACTCCCACGCACAGAGACCCCCTCTTTGCAGAACACAGCATCGCAGAAACAGTGACTGCTCCGTCAATAGCGCAAATAATAAATAGTAACAAAAGTAATATTGACAACATAAAACAAAAAATAGAATGTTTAATTCTTTTTTTTTTGGGTACTGGTGGTAGTGGTGGTGGTGGTGTCTACGCAATCAACTGCTGTGGGTTTTCAAGAAGGCCCTTCAATGCATTGTTGAACTGCACCATTGCCGCGCCTTCAATGACGCGGTGATCCGCCGTACTTGAGAGGTGCACAATATTTGCCCTTACAACATTGCCGTCGACGTCAAATCGGGGCAACACCTGCAGCCGCCCAAATGCAGATATCGCAACCTGCGGTGGAAGAATCATTGGTGTGGCGTACGTTGCCCCAATGGTGCCGACATTGCTGATGGTAAATGTGCCGTCACGCATGTGTTCCGGTGGGATTCGATTCTTGCGGCCCAATTCGACCAACTCGTTTACCTCCTGCACAATGTCCATGGTACCTTTCTGCTCCACGTTTCGAATAACTGGAACGATCAAACCCTTTGGCGAGTGGACAGCGAAGCCAATATTATGTGCCTTCCTTATAATAAAAGTCTCACATTTTTGAGAGACATGTGAGTTGATTTGCGGATGCTGCAGCAACGCCAAAGATGCCGCTTTGATAAATAGAGGCAACAACGATAATTTTGGAGTTGCGTCACCGGGAGAGCGTGGCGTCAGGTTTCTCCTTAGCTCCTCACGAAACTTCAAGAGAGACGTCAACTCAATCTCGTCACACGCTGTGAAGCTTGGAATCTTTCCCGCCTCTGTCATGGTGCTCACCATTACATGGCGGATGCCCGTGAGGAGTGAAACCACCACATCCCCCTCATCGTTGCCATGACTCTGCGCGTGCGCCAAGACATCCTTCTTTAAGATGCGCCCATTCTCACCCGTACCTGACAACTTTTCAATGTCGACACCGCATTCGCGTGCAAAACCTCTCGTCGCAGGGGTGGCCAACAGTTTCACTGCGGTGGTGGTGGGGGTCGTACTTGCCGCCTTTATCTTCTGCTTCCCTGGACTGCTGCTGCTGCTGGTGGTGGTGGGTTCTGCCACGGCAGCCGCTTCCTGCGGTTGGGGCTCAGCTCCTGAGGCGTCATCCTTCACGTCGTCGTCGACCTCGATATCAACGAGGGGGTGACCGACCAGCGTAGACTCTCCAACCGTTATGTGAACAGCCCTGATGACCCCTGCGTACCTGGAGGTTATGTCCACCAACGCCTTATCGCTCTGCACCTCACATATCTTGTCAAACTCCTCAATCTTTTCCCCCGGCTTCACAAAGACCGTCACCACATCCACCTTCTGTATGCCCTCGCCAATGTCAGCCAGTTTGTACGGAATGATGGTCCCCCATCGGGGGCGACTGAAGTGAAAAAACCGCGCCGCACAAATCCTGTGAGGCCACAGTGCGATGCGTCGCATCAATTCAAATTATCCTCGGCTCCACCTAAACTTCAGAGCGTAAAAGAAGAAGAAGAAGAAGAAAAAAATCCACATCGTCAGTCACGCTCACCATATGATTCGTGTCACCCACAATTAACAAAGAGACCCCTTCCCCAAAGAAGAAAAAACAAACAAAAAAGAAGGACCAAAAATATCAGGGGGGCATTAAAATATGCCAAACAAATATATAACTTTAGTGGAGGAGGTGAGGGATCCCTTGACAACAAATCCCCACCAATAGCTTCTAGACAAGGCTCTATCATATGTGCATCTATGCAGCTGAAATATGGACGATACCTCATGGGCCCCCCTCACCCAAACGTTTCCCCAGAAATAAAACCCGGTAAATCATAATTCGTGGTAATTAATGATGAGAATAATAATTCTTCCTCCTTTCTTTGCATCTATTTTATTGACCCACCTCTTCTTGCCGTTATATATATGTTTCTCCTCTTCCGGATATTTCTTTTCTATAGGTCTAAGCAGAACGCATGCGCAACTTCAGTTTAAGCAAAGCAGCCTTTAATTGTTCCGCTGTCATGGTGGGATACGACCGAGAGTACACGGACGACGTGGAAGGTCCACTACTACTGGTGCTGCTACTACCACCATTGCTGCTGCTTCCACTGTTAGCACTGGTGTCAATGCTTGTTGCACCGGCCTCATATTCATCTTCACGCGTCTCTTTTCCAGGGCGCCGTGCCATTGAAAGTGGGGAACTCATTGAGCTAAGAGTGACGTTTCCGTGACAAGTAGAGACATCCACCGTTTCATTGACGTCTGCGCTGTCTGAAGACACCTTCGCCAGCTTATCCTGCAGGGCCTTAAGGTTTCGAAGGAATTGTTCGTGATGTAGCGCCAGGTTCGGAGGCTCGTCGTGAGTAGACAAATTGAGTTGTGCAACATCTGGATTTTTTGCTGTCGCGGCCGAGGGGCATAAAGAGAGTGGTGGTGGCAGTGACAACGACGATGACGGCGGCACCTCCAGCGGTAATGACTGCTCCGACGACCGCAACGTGCGGGACGGCGATGAATTCAGTTTGGTTGACACCACCACCTGCGGTGACATGGGCGTCGGTTGTGGCGCGACGGACGCCGCATTTGGCGCATTGCTTCCTGCCTCCGATGTCGCCTTCTCTTCGGCATCATCAGCATCAGCCGGCGCCTCCTCAGGGATGGGGTACACATGAAAGGGCCTCGGGTGCAATTGCACGACGACTTCTGATTCGCCAGGCAACAGGCACGACACGCTGGAGAGAGGAAAGGGACGCATTTCATCGGCATCATCGTTGTCCTCCTTCAAACTCAATTCGTCGTTAAGAGGCAACGGCCCACTAAGAAACAGTTGCCCAAACTCCACCTCCTCCTGCGCTTTGAGCATTGCCACCCGCCGTGTCTCTAAAACCTTGCCGCTCACCGAATTGTCATCCTGCGGCTCCGCGACAATGCGTTGCTCCAGTGCCGCCATATTCGCTGCCCGCCGCCTGGCTGCTTCGCGTGCCTCCTTCGCTTCCTTATCGCGCTCCGACAAGTACGCCGCCGCCCGCTCCGCTGCCTCGCGTTGACACTGCTGAAGCTTTTCCCTCTCGCCCGCCAGTTCTCGTTTCCGCTCCTCGGCAAACTGCACGGCAGCAGCCTCACCGCGCGCCGCCCTGCGATGTCCGTCATCATTATCTGCCGTCACCATCACCACACTTGCGACGGGTGTCGGCGTGCGTGCTTGCATAATTGCCGTGTGCGATAGAGCCCCGGCAAGTGGAGAGCCGTGAGACGCAAAAGACGGCAGACGTGGCGACGGCTGGGCAATCCTCGTCTTACTGCGTTTGTCCTCCACCTCCCGCACCGCTTTCTTGCGCCCCACAATGCTACGATGCGGCTCATCTTGTAGTGCCCGCGTGACGCGCTCCGTGGCCCGTGCGATGCGGTGCCTCTCCCGTTCCAACGCGTGTTCGGCCACCCAAGCGTTTATCTCGTCGCTCGCATGTCGTTGTTGCGCCGCCGTCAATTCAGCCGCCCCCCGCATCCCCTCACCGAGTCTCGACTGTCCGTCGTACAAGACCCGATCAATGAGCGCGGCCTGCTGCTGCACCTCGCACTCCCACTGCTTTCGCATGTCTTCTCGTACCTTGACTGCCTGTGCACTTTTCTGCGCCGCGTACGCGCGGGCTCGCTGCACTCCAATCGCACTTCCGATACGTCGCGCCTCCTCAAAGCGCGCGCGCCGCACCGCTGCTTCCTGCTGCTCCCGCACATATCGCAAGGACACCATTCACTATATAGATGGATAAATATAGGTGTGTGTGTGTGTGTGTGTGTGTGTGTGTGTGTGTTTATTGCTTCTGTATTCCTTTTTGTACTCTTAACAATATCTTTCTTGTTGTTGTTGGTTAGAGCCAAAAGTTATTAAACTCAGAGAGCTAAAAATCGTACGCACACACACAGAGAGAGAAAGAAATGGAGAACGAAGGGAGAGGAGAAACAATATAAGAAAAAGATCACGTTCATTCCCCAATAAAACAAACATAACAACTCCATAAGCCCATCACGCATTGCCTCACATTCATATATTTATTATGATGTCTACATGTATTCACAATGCGCTCGACGATTCACCTTCTATGTGTGGCTCGGTGCGCCGGATGAAGGCTCCACACGCACCACCGACGGCGACGACATGTTGCCGTCAGGGGCATATTCCGTCAACTGCGTGGACGGCGCATGTGACAACGTCACACCTCCCGCAGAGGACGAGAGACGACGGCGGTGACGCGTCGTAGAGTCAAACTTGCGCAATGCCTGCGATACGGCAGCTGAGAACCCCCGCAGCTGCTCATCCACATCGTCCTCCTCCCGCTTGTGAATGCGATCTGCAGCCTCACTTTGTTCCCGTTGTTCCTGTAACAGACGTCTAAACTCCGTCACTTGACTCGCACTACGCTCTGCCTCATGCCGCCATCGCCCAACCTCCGCACGCAGCTCTTCTTCTATGCGACCATGTGCTTGTCGTTCCGCTCGTATTGTTTGCATCTCCTGCTGTAAAGCCGTAAGTGACTTCAGCTCCGCCTCGTAACTTTGCTTCTCAGCGCGTACTTTGTGAAGTTCCCCCTCACTTTCCCTGAGACGGTGGTGGGCACGTGCAAGCTCCTCCCGCGCAGTGCGCAACGCCTCCTCCTGATCCATAATACGTTGGCAGAGAAACGCCACAAGTGCCTCATCCGTGCCGATAAAATGTTCCATCTGCTCCCGCAGCCTTGCTTCCCCTCTTTCTAAAGTTGGCTCCACGTGGTGACTCGCGTTCGTGGCGAGGCTCTCCAGGCCTCGAAGTTTTTGCTGTAGCTCCCGCAATTGTTGACAGGACGCGTTGCACGCTGTGAGAACCTGCTCATGCGCGTACAGGGCCTCTGATCGGGCTGAGAGGGTGCGTCGCTGACCCTCGCTGCTACTGCAGTGACTCTGCCGCAGCACCTCCTTCGCGCGGCCGAGTTCATACCGCAGCTCCTCCACGACACGCTCCAGACCGGCCTCATTGCCCCGACTCACTCGCAGCGCCTCCTCAACCTGCTTCAGCCGCTCTGCGCCGTCGTGTTGGATCTTCGCGACCGCCTCTCGATGGCCCGAGATCGCAGCGTTGAGATCATCGGCGTATTTGCCGGCCTCCGCCTCCGTGCGAAAGAGCCGCTCCGTCAGTTGCTGGAGTCTGCTCTCTAACACGGCAATCTGCTCACGCTGCATCTTGCTCTCCTTCACGGCAGACTCCTGCGCCAGCCGGGATTCCTGCAGCTGCTTCTCTAAACCCGTCACGGTTGCCTGCAGCTGCGCCGCACGCCGCTCATGTTCCTTCACGGCACCCACCTTCACCCGCAGCTGATGCATGAGGTTGAAGTTTATGTGCTTCAGGTCCTTCTCCAGCCCCTCCTTCTCCACACTGACGGATGTGAGCCTCTCGGCCGCCGTTTTGCACCGGGCGAGAAGCCGCGTGTTTTCCGCCTTCAGTTCTCTGTTCTCGTCGTTGAGCGCTGCGAGAAGCCGCTTCGTCTCGGCAAGCAGCGCCTCCCTTGCCGAGTCCATCACACCCGTTACGGCCCCTGTTGGGTGATGGCAACGGCAACGGCGGTGGAAAACAAACAAAAAAAAGAGCCAAAAAGAAGAAAAAGAAAAAAGAAAGGGAGAAAAAAAAAACACTGGCAGCCAAAACGAGAAGCGCAAAAGGAAAAAAAAAAAACGGTAGAAACAAACAAAAACAAATGCGAGGAGGACGCACGGGCGTTTGTGGGGGAACAGCCATGCATGAAACCTTTTCCTTTCTTTTTTTTTTTCGGCACTTGGGAGGCGTAAAACGAAGCAGCAACAAACGTTATAACAAAAGTAGGGAATATAAATATATGCACGTAATTAGGCATGAAGAAAGTAGAGGGAGGCAAGAAAAAAAAAAAAAAAAAAAAAAAAAAGGACGTCCTTTTGATATAAATTTTATATTTCCGTATCCGTCCACGCCCCTCTGCCACGCATCGTATGATGCATGCACATGAATGAATGACTTTTAAGCTGCCGCCGCCCCCCTCCTCCTCCTCTTCTGTTCTCCTCCCACTGCGGCGTGTGAGTGTGCAATAATAATAATAATAATAATAAGCAAAAGAGCAAAAAAAAAAAAAAAAAGAAGCAAAGGGAATTATTTACCACAGCCTCTCTCTTCTTCCTAAATACTGTCCTTTTTAAGAGCTGAGCGGGACTGCAGAAAAGCCCGTGCCATGGGGACTCCCACCTTGGCCACGGCAAGAAAGATGTGAATCTTTTCTCTCGGACAGCGGTCAATGATCTCCCTCAGTTCCATCCAGTGGACTTCAGAGAACTCCTGTTGCGCGCAGGTTTCTTTGGGTGGAATGACGTTCACCTTCTCGATGTTGCCGGAGTCTGTGAAGAAAAGCAGGACGCGCTGCTCCTGGCCCTGGAAACCAAAGTTCCGGAGATTTGATGTGCGGCGAAGTTCGTAGCGGAACTCCCTCGGATCACCGCTGGGCGGCGGAACTTCCCCCACGAAGTGAAGGTCCTCCTTACAAAGAGAAGTCTCTTCGTACACCTCGCGGTACGCGGCATGGAGGAGATCGGCGTCCTTCTCTATTCCTCCCTGCACAAACTGAAATAAATTGTCTTGAATGCGCCTGCAGCCAAGAAAGCGAAGGTCCTCATTAAATATGGCAACACAAACGTTCTTCCTGTACATGGATTAAATGCGTACTTCTGGGCGTCCCTGTTTGGGTTTCAAAAGAAAGACCTACCTGTACTTGTCTCCGCTCCTCGCTGCTTCTACGCTTCAAGCTCCCCAGCCCACCCCGCTCCCTTCTCAAACCACCACCACCACCACAACAACAACAAAAAATATATACAAAAAAGAACGTTGGCGACAATGGTGAGAAGTACACACAATGCAATTTCTAATAATATGGACTGACAAAAGAGGGTGACAATTGGAAATGAAGCGTGCATGTGCGTAACGGAGACGCAAGGCTGTTGTGCAAGACAGCTATGTACGTTCCCTCTCATTTTCAGCACCGCATCATCATTGCTCGGCAGAAAGTCACGCACTGTGGTTTGTCACGCCTCTTGTCGAGAGAGTGCACGGTAGTAGCGCCGTTTGTAGTCGAAGGACTGCACGGCCTCTTCGGCCTGCGTTGAAGTCGGTCCGCTTTTCGAGGCGGCCCACGCAACGACGTCGCCCAAACGCTGCTGTTGAAACTCGCGGTCCGGCGGGCTCTGAATCGGCAGCCAGCGGCCATAAATTTCTGCGGGGTCCTTCCGCGTCCACGGGACAATCAGTCGGCTCTCCTCCAGCTGCTCCATCATAAACTCGGCGAGTGGTGCGGTGTCTGTAAAAGTGACAATTCCGCGCGGATCTGCAGGACCCTCACGCACCCTCAGTACTCTGTGAACCAAACAAAGAAATTCCCGCGTAACAAGACGTCGGTAACTCCCGCTTTCCGACCAGAAAGGGACAGGCATCGGCACGACGCACACATCGGCTGTGGTAGGCGGCATGAGGCGCTGCAGCAAAAATGGTGCGTCGCTGCGAACAAAATGCACTCGCGGGCCGTACCGTGGCACCAGCGCGGTGGCTGCATCCAGCAATGCCG
This sequence comes from Trypanosoma cruzi, assembly GCF_000209065.1. Lineage (NCBI taxonomy): Eukaryota > Euglenozoa > Kinetoplastea > Trypanosomatida > Trypanosomatidae > Trypanosoma > Trypanosoma cruzi. Next base: position 40,462 of record NW_001849311.1, on the reverse strand, counting down.
ACAGCGCGTGATCCACAACGAACACACTATGACCCTTATCCATCGCTAGCTGCCTTTGGAGGTATCCAACGCTTCGAGAGCCAACAATAAGCACATGTCGTTTCGCCGCCGACGTCCATGGCTGGACAAGAAACCGTCTAAATTCTTCAGTGACATGTGTAGCAAGCGACCCCCGAAGCCCCTCGCGGTGCACTCCGTTCGTGGGCGGAAGAATTGCCAACTGAAACGCAGGGAAATGCACAGCGACCTCTTCATCGTAAGTCGCATGGGCGCTGCCGTTGCGCCGCTTCAGGTTGTCCGCCACCAGAGAATCGTGGCGTCGCACGGCGTCGTGGAGCTCCTCTTTTTGCTGCTCCGCCGTTGAGCTGCGGGTAATAAACATGAGTTTGGGCGCCAGCAAAATGTTATGGCGGCGGCTCGACAACATCTCCTCTCACGGAACAGCAGACAGCAAACCGTCCCAGTTCCCTTCCTTCTTCCCCACCTTGCAGATAGACATAGACCACCCCAAAAGAAACAAACAAACAAAGAGTGAAGAGGCCACAAAGAGGGAGAGAGACAGAGAGAGAGAGAGGGTGAAAGGGGGGGGAAAAAAAAGAAAGCAAGCGTATTTGTGACAATTTTATCGCGGCGCCAGTGGGTCCCGCACAGGAACACATCGACTTTGGGCCCACCGCCGCACTTCATCATCCGGCATCTCCAGCAGCCCCCGCAATTGTTTTCCCCGCGTCTCCATCCCTCTTCCGTAGCGACTGCGGTAGTACCTGCTTGCGTAGCGTGCATGGAGCATATCCTTTTTCACCCTGTCGCAGTGGGCGGGTAGTTTTTCCAGCAGAGCCGCCACCACCTCCTCTCGACTGCTCTCGCTCCGCGGCTTAACCTCAAGCAAAAGACGCCGCAGTGACGGGGCAGCTGGGATCGCCACGGGTTGGTGACAGAAGGGCGACAACAGCAAAGCACGACCCAACGCCATGGACGAAGGGCAGAAGACCATTTTTTTTTTCAACAGGCCAAAGAAAAGGGAATAATAATAAAATCCTCCGCCTCGTCCTACTCTTTTTTACCCGCCGCCTGCAGCTACGGCCCACCCACCCACAGAAGACCAGATTAGCCCACTTCCGTGCAGGAATTTAAAAAAAGAAAAACAGCCACAAAGAAAGGGCAAATAAGAGGCGATGCAGAGACATGCAGCAATGCGTATACTCAACAAGGGGAAGGGGATAATAAAATAATAAAACAACAACCCGACAAGAAACTCTCACACACGGACACAAACACACAAAACACAATACAACACAACACACACCCGTTTTCTCTTCCCTTTGCTCCCTTGAGTCAACATTGTGCAAAAGCGACAAGACTGCCGCCACAGACCTCCGTGCGTGTATATAAATAAATAAACAAATATAGCGAGAAAGAAAGGGGAATGGGGAGGGTAGAAGCAAAAAGGAGGAAAAAAGCAAGAATAAACGCACAAAACAAAGTCTTCGCTCGCGGTCTTTATTCCTTTTGAGGGGGCGGTGGAAGAAGAGATGCATGTGTATATTCTCACCGTAAAAGTCTTTCAGCCACGCAAAAGCCTTTCACCCATTTTCCTCTCTTTTTATTTTATTTAAAACATAAAAACATTTTCTTTTTTTATTTATTGATTGAAGGAACATATCTTCCCCACCCCCTTCTTCTTTTTCTTTTTTCTCCGTTTTCCACCACGCCCCTCCTTTTGTTTCAGCCCCTTCTCTTCCCTGGAGAGCAAGTATAGCAATGCACACATACACCTCTTGAAAATACATATATATATATATATATATATATACAGTTCCCCTCCCACACACACACAGACTCTCTCTCTCTCCCTCTCTCACCTCTTTTTGTTTTTTTCGGCTGCTTTGTTTTCTTTTCTACGACATGTCGGCCACAATAATACATTGGCAATAAGGCGGGTTGCCTGACAGAAGGAAGAAGAGTAAAAGGAAGTGGTTGGAAAAGTCTTCTACAGGCGCTTGAGACGCGGTACAAATCCAGGGACGCTCTTTCCCAGTGTACGTGGGGAAACAGGGCCCTTAACTTCCTTCGACTCCTGCCGCTGCGGCTTCTTAATGGCCATGCGCATTTTTCCGTTGGCCACTAATATGCAGCCTGCACCGTTTTGATGCCCGGCGTAGTCGGAGGTGGAGAAGATCGTCACAACACGGGCATTGTCGGACAATCGCAGACCATCCGCCTTCTCCTGGTGGGCACGAAAGATGTATTGATAGTTGTAGCGCTCACAGAACATGTCAACGGCGCGAGAACCAAATGTTTTAATATCAGGCCCACGCGGGTTCGGACCAAAGCCGTATTTATCGAGTTGATGGTTTGGTGGGGCGGGGTCGGACCACAACAAGTCATTCACCATCATGCGCTGTGCGACGTTTGTCGGGTCCGTACACTGCACTACAGGGACTCGGGGAAAGGAGGGGTCGGAGAGAATCTCCAGCCGCTTATCTTCCCCGCCCGTGTACTGTGGAAGCCCACCGTGAACACAAAAGATTTTCTTGTCAATATCAGCAATAACGGGAAGGAACTGGAACACCTCATTGACGGCAACCCAAACATCAATGCCTCGTTCCCGACCAAACTTGTCAAGGCATTGATATTTAAAGGAGCTGTAGCCGTATACATCCATGTCCCCATTTACCTCCGGTGACTCATGATTACCGCGCAGAAGCGTCACCTTCGATGGATTGATGACCTTCAAAGCCAGAAGATACATGACACATTCTAGGGAAAAGGCTCCTCGATCCACATAGTCGCCAAGGAACAGAAGATGTGTCGTGGTGTACTTGAGCATAATATCGTCGAAGCCCACCACCTTCTCCAAGAAGTAAGCCATATCGGCAAAGTTGCCATGAATATCACCAAATACTGTAATGGGGGATTTGAGGCGAACGAAAAGGGGTTCCTTTGCCACCACCTCACGGCATTGACTACATACAGAAATGACAAGTTTACAGAATTCGGGAAGGTTTTCATATGAAAATCCATTATGGGTGGGGTTTGCAGCACGACGTATCGTCTCAATGAGACGAGCCGCATCTACAGGCGGCTGAGTGGGGGAGTTCATGTAATTTCGCATGTCCTGCAACTGAAGCATCGTACTGTGACTGGCAACAGCCTCATCGAATGCCCGGGGTTTATTCCCTGAACCAGGTGCTACACCAGCCCGCGGCGTGTCCGGCTCAGCCACCCCTTTTTGACCCACAGCGTTCTGCAGCAAATCCACAATTGTGACGGTTTGTGGGAGGTTCACAAAGTCATCCTCACAGAGAAGCACATTCTGTGAAAAGACGTACTTTTCCGGTAAATTTGCCACACCACCTCCAACTTGAGAGCCCTCTTGGGTGCGCTTGTCATCCCGTCGCTTCCCATGGAATGCGGGTTCCACCAATATGACACTCTCCAGCATCCTTAGTCGTTCTTCCATCTTAAAGACCGTATTAAATATGTTTGGCAAAAGTTCCGGGGGAACCTTAGAAATAAAGCTGTTAAACTCCGTGGGGGTGATCTTCGCATTGCTGATGCAGTCGTAGTTTGTGTGGCTTCGGCCAGAGAGTATTTCTTCCGTCGTGATGAGGTCAAGTTCAACGGACCAATCCGGCTTCAGTGTCTTGATACGGCCAACTTTGTAAAGCGCCCTGCCGTCGGTAGAGTCCTCCACACGGCAACGAACAAAAAACCCCGAGACCAGCGAAAAGAGCCTTGAGCGTATCTTGTGGTGCCATTCCGAGAGTTTTTCCCGATTGATCGTGACGGCCTGCGCCATCTCAAGGGTAATGAAGGCCTCCGTGCGGAAAGAGTGGCTCATGCCGGGCGGGGTTATCTCCGGTGGTGCCTGCGGCGACGACGGCACGCTGGGTGGATCCATTTCCTGCACTTCTTTCCTGGGCTTTGCTGGGATGTATTATCACCGCTGCTGCTGCTGCTGTTGCTAATAGTAAGAATAATAACTAATAATTAATTAATTAATCAATTAAATAATAATAATAATAATAAATAATAATAACGACGATGGAAACAACTGGTGTTTTTCCCTCCTCCTCGCTCGTTGTTTGACCCTTTAATTTATGGCTCTATGCGTGCTTGCGGAGATGCCGCCGTGTCATGTGAGCAAAAAAAAAAAAAAAAACAACAACAACCGGAAAAGAAATGAAAACAAAACAAAACGGAAAGGAGAAAAGTTTCAAATGACATCCACCACTTGCGGCAGCAAATACACTCACACATGTGTGTTTGCTTGTGTGTTTTCCTGCGGCACCAGGG
>NW_001849311.1:23750-36063 GCF_000209065.1 Trypanosoma cruzi | reverse complement strand
CAGCCACTTCCTTTTACTCTTCTTCCTTCTGTCAGGCAACCCGCCTTATTGCCAATGTATTATTGTGGCCGACATGTCGTAGAAAAGAAATCAAAGCAGCCGAAAAAAACAAAAAGAGGTGAGAGAGGGAGAGAGAGAGAGTCTGTGTGTGTGTGGGAGGGGAACTGTATATATATATATATATATATATATGTATTTTCAAGAGGTGTATGTGTGCATTGCTATACTTGCTCTCCAGGGAAGAGAAGGGGCTGAAACAAAAGGAGGGGCGTGGTGGAAAACGGAGAAAAAAGAAAAAGAAGAAGGGGGTGGGGAAGATATGTTCCTTCAATCAATAAATAAAAAAAGAAAATGTTTTTATGTTTTAAATAAAATAAAAAGAGAGGAAAATGGGTGAAAGGCTTTTGCGTGGCTGAAAGACTTTTACGGTGAGAATATACACATGCATCTCTTCTTCCACCGCCCCCTCAAAAGGAATAAAGACCGCGAGCGAAGACTTTGGGGGGGGGGGGGAAATCGCACTTGTTTTTTTGAATATATAAATATATATTTGTAGATGTGTGCACACGTGTATCGATTCCATTATTTTTCTGGCGACGATGGCGTCGTTGATTGCTGTTCTGACAGGCCCTTGAAACACGCGCTGAGCTCCATGATCCTGCCCAGCAACTGTTGTGCATTGTCGGTGAGTTTATACGACCGGCAACGGGCCTTGGAGAGCACGTCACATGTCAGCGAGAGTGTCTTTTCCACGTCGAGGTCCACCCGTGATGCGGCGTTGAGAAGATCGAAAAGCAACGAGGACCTTTTTTGATTCGTTGCGTCTTCGTCGTCGCCCTTTCCGCCCCCGCACAGCGGCGCGGGTTGATCCTCGATGAGCTCGACACATCCCCGCGAGTGGTACACGCTGGTGAGGGGCGCCACGGGAGCCGTCAGGTACGTGGAGACCGGGCTTGGGGGCTGCGGCAGCGTAGAAAGCAGCAGCTGCTGCTCAGCGAGCAGTTTGCGCAGATTCGGCTCCTTTATGACGACAATAGCCATTGATACCTCCTCCGTTCCTTTCCTCTTGACTTTATATATCGCCTCTTTGGCGTTAGTGAATAAAAAGAAAAAAAATGTTAAAAATAAAGGAGAAAGAGCAAAGCCATTAAAAACAAGAACAGACACACATACACACACATAAATACAAATGTGGCAGACACCCCCCCGCCGCCAACCGTTCGTGTGTGCTTGCACCAGATGAAGAACAATTCAAATAAATGGGTATGATGGCACGCCTACACATCGCGGGAGTACCGGAGCAAACGCCGTTCTCACGTTGCTGCAAACGACCCCTTCTCCCACCACTCCACTCAGTTTCCTCCTCTGGCCCTCTTCGGGATCCTTCCGTCCTGTCACTTTACATCATACATCCAACATGACACAAAAATAAAAAGAGGGTCAAATTTTTCTTCCTCATTCCTTCTTTGGCCTCTTCTTGGACTTCCTGCTCTTCGCCCTCTCGGCCTCGGCGTCCAGGATCATTTGCATGTACTCGGCAACGTGCTGCAGCCTGTCGTCGAGGGTCTCCTCCTGCACCTCTCCCACCTCGACGCGAATGCCATCGGCGTCACTGGCGGCAAAGGCGAGGGTTCTTCGCATCTCGACGGACTCAATCGAGTTGGTGAAGTCAAGCAGCTTCAAAACCTTCGCGGTGCCAATAAGTTCGGCAGTCGCATCCACCGTTTTTGTACCGAATGTGTTATCAGCGCAGCTCACCATAACGAGAAATGTGTTCTTTAAAAGCGCCTTGACAATGATTACACCACCGTCATCGGAAAAGCCGTTGCTCGCTAAGTTCAGTCGCTCTAGCGCCGGAAGATTCGCCGTGATGAGTGCCGCCGCTTCGGGCGCGCCTTCGTCGCCCAGCATGCAGTTCCCTAAATTGAGGGAGCGTACTCGGTTGGGTGCGGCGGTGAAGTGCTGGCGGAGTAATTGCATCCCCTTCAACCCAAGTGTGTTGCTGTGTAGACTAACTTCGAGTATGAATTCATTGTTTTCCAGCAGCCGACCCACCGCCTCGCACCCCTTGTGGCGAACATCGTTACGGAACAGGTTGAGCGTTGTTGTGCCTTTTCCAGCAAAGCGTTGCATTGCCTCGCAGAGACACGTGGTGCCGGCGTCACCAATTTTGTTTGCCATGAGGTGATATACACATAGCGGGTTACGTTGCATGGACCGCAAAAGACACTTCGTTCCCAGCGGGCCAACGTTGTTCCAACTGAGGTCGACAGAGGTGAGATCGCGGTGGCACGCCGCCGCCTTACTCATGGCCAACAGCGTGTCGTCGCCCAAGTCATTTCCCGCCAGAATGATGGTGAACAAGTTGCGGTTCCACTGTCCGGGCTGCCCATTGGGATTGACATTTGGAATGAAGGCACTGGCCAGCGCTATCCCTCCCACGTCTGTAATACCGTTCTGCGCAAGATTCAAATATTGAATGGTTTCATTTTTCCGAAGAACCTCCGCCATCGTCACGGCTCCCTCATCACCGATATTGTTTTGCGAAAGATCTAGGCGCACCACATGTTTGTTCTTCATGAGAGCCGTACCAATGATCAAGACACCGCGGGGGATGATTTTCCTCCCCTGCAGCTCAAGAGTTGCCTGGAGAAGTGCCGTCCGCCACTTCCTTCTTGTGTAGAAGTTTGTCGTCGGATCTTTGCTAGTTCCTGGAGGCGGTATCTTTTCCTTCTTGGCCATCCTCACGTCAATACCCCTCTCACGCTTTCTCCCCCCTCCCCTGTGCGCATGTGCACGTATTTGCAATAAGGCGGAAAACAACATTAGTGAAAAGAGAGAAAAGGGGGGAGATGATGTCTACAAAAAAAGTGCATATAACAAGCGGAAACAGACAAAAAAACAATTACAAATATCCTCCCGTACATTTCCTGCTGCCCGTTTAATCGCACCAATTGTTGTAATTTCAATGAATTTCCTTTTGCATGCGGCGTATATTATACGACAACTTTTACTACTACAGATCCATCTTTCGCGGTTGACGGAGGGCGGCGAGAAAGGCCTCTTTTGTGGCCACTTGCTTCTTCTCATGAACTTTCTCTGCTGTCATGTGCTTCTCCTCCATTTCAACCACCGCCCCCGCCTTTCGAGCCTGGGCGAGTGAATTAAAGAGGCGCACCACACCTGCCGTGGCGACGGTGCGCAGACGGTACTCATATTCGTGTCGGTTCTGGTGAGGCAACAGGCGGTTGTGGCTTTGATCCTTGACGGCGCGGTGCAGCAGCTTCAGGCCCATCGCCTCCGCAGGTGTGCGCTCAGCGGCGACGTCTGTTTTGGGCACCAGCCTCTCCGTCCGTTTCCCGACAATCTCCATCGCCGCCCTGCCGACCGGTTTTTGCGACGCGGTGGCAGCTGCTCGCGCGGTGGCGTTGGACAAAATTTTAACGCGCGTGTTTTTGGCGGCGTTCGCCTTCTCGTCGTCATTTGCGGCGGCACCCGTCAGTTCCGCGATGCGCTGCTGAAGACACTCCGACGAAAGTTTGGGAGCCCGCCTCACCAACGCCACAGTCCGCTTCTTCTTCGCCTTCCGCGCCGCCCTGCTTTTCCGCGGTCTCGACAACTCCCCCACCGCGCCGCGAAATCGCCCAGCCATCGACCCCTCCCCTCCCCCAACCCACACAAACACACACATACGGAGGGAGATAAAGAGATAAAAGGAGAGAAAAAGACATATATATATATGTGTGTGTGTGTGTGTGTGATGCACCCAAACAACACAAAGAGCACACGCGAAGGTGGAGTCAATTTAACACGCGCGATAAAGACAAAATTTTTTTTTTCAACTTCATTAAAACCGCACACACAGAGAGAGAAAGAAAGAGAAAAAACAACAACAGAGGGACGTATGCGCATTTATTCGACCAGAGTCCCTTGTTCTTTCTTATCGGATCTCCCTTCTTATTAGGCGTCATATTAAAAAAAAAATATTGATTCCTTTTCAACTTATTTCCACTATCCTCCCTCCCGGCTCCTTTTATTGCTCAGACATTCAACGACGAACGCACGAAAAAAAAAAAAAAAAAGAAGGAGAGGCTCTCACACAATCTTTTTCTTTTCGTTTTTCTTCACCTTTACGTGCCCGGCACTGCATGTGCCTCCCACAATTCCCTCCTCCTCCTCCTCCCCCCGCACACATATACGCCAAGCCTCTGTGAGCTTGGTCAGCGCGCTAGTAGCGTCGCTGGACACGACGACCCCCGCCACTGCCATAACCATTACTGCGATAACCGTTGCCGCCACCGTTACGGTAGTAGCCGTTGCTGCCACCGCGGCCGTTAAAATAGCCTTGGCCGCCACCGCCACGGTTGCCACTGTTGAGCTCCCGTGCAATGATCGGCGGCAGGGTCTCGATGACGCCGAGTTGCATTCCACGGATGGGGGCTGAGAGAATCTGGTCCGCCACCTCCTCTGGCACGTCAAACACGCATCCAGGTGATTCCTGCAGAAGCGTGATGTCTCTGCATCGCGTAAAGAGATTGTCTCCAAGACTGTTGCGGAGAATACTGCAGAAAACGGGAATAGGCAGGGTGCGCTGCCCCAACATTTGAATCGTTACGGATCCCTTCGCCCCCGTTATGAGACCACGCCGTGTGATGCTGCTGGTGTAGCCGCTCATAACCGCAATGGCGGAGGCCAAAATTTCAGTCGCGTCAGCGTCCTTCAGCAACTCCGCGGCCTGCTCCATAAAGAGGTTTGTGGCACTACGCTCCACCCGCGCCAAGTCCTCAGCCGCGTCTCTTGCAACGGCCCTGAGGATCTCGTCCCGTGTCGGGGCTGGAAGCACCTCAAACTTAATTTTCGCGTGGCGTTCAATACGCTCCACAATGTATTCATCCTTTGGTTGATGCAACAGCACACAAACACCCTTTCGGCCGGCTCGACCTGTCCTACCGGCACGATGAATGAAGGCGTCAATGTCAGTAGGAGGGGCACATTGAATGACAAGGTCCACCATAGGCAGATCTAACCCACGGGCCGCCACATCGGTCGCAATGAGAACGCTGAACTTATTGTCCCGAAAACTCTTCATTGTACTCTCCCGCTGCTCTTGCTGCATATCACCATGTAAACACTGGGAGTCCAACTTTGTGTTGTTGATAGACAAATCATGACATTCCTTCTTGGTGTTTGTAAAAACAAGCGTACGTCCATGGCGTCCGCTATAAACTTTTACAAGATCCGCCAACATGCAAGACACCTCACTGAAGTGACACTTTCGGCGGTAAAACTTGATGGTGTTGGCGGCACGCATCGTCCCCTGCCCAACCATGTCAATAAATTCCTTGTTTCTCGGGATGAAGGAGCAGGTGTGAACCCACTCTGGCACGGTGGCGGAGAACAAGAGGGTCTGATGAGTTGGATTTCCCTCCGTTGATCCGTTCTGCTCCGCCACCTTCTGTAAGAGAAGCTCAATGTCGTCCTTAAAGCCAATATCAAGCATGTGGTCCGCCTCGTCAAGGCAAACCACCTTGACGCGGTCAAAACAGAGAGTACGTTTCTCCAAAAAGTCCTTTGCACGACCCGGAGTCGCCACCACCACATCCACGCCGCTGTAAAGTGCCCGCTCCTGCGTGCTGTACGCAACACCGCCGTAGAGCGCGGTGACAACAAATCCTTTACTGATGCCAGCAATGACATCCCGCACCTGAATGGCCAGTTCGCGGGTGGGGCAAAAAATCACGGCAGCAGGACCTCGCCCGCGCACAGGCTGTTCGTTACTCTTCGTCGTTCGGGCGAGCTTCTCCACAATGGGAATGCCAAAGGCAAGTGTTTTACCGCTTCCTGTTCGCGCCTGCACCAACACGTTAGATCCCTTCATGATCGCCTCGTAGGTGAGTGCTTGGACGGGGAACAAGGTGGTGATGCCCTGGCTCTTGAGTGCCTCAACCGTGTTTGGCAGAAGATCAAAGTCGGAAAACGGCCGACCGGTCAAGGCAGAGCCATTGTTCGGCGCCTCCCCGCCGCCCGATTTATCGTCACTTTCATTCGTCTCATAGCGGGCACGCTTCTCTGCTGAGGGGTTTTCACCGCCATTCCTTGCCGCCATTTCTTCGGCAGTCCTCCGAGGCATTTGACGTCGCACCACCCTCTGTGTCTCCGTGTGTGTGTGTGTGTGTGGCGCCGCCCTTTCAGTTCCTTTTACTTTTCGTTTCCCTTTAATTATTTTCGGTTAAACGGGTTGCGTGGGAGGGACGTACTTGTCCTCCTCCGTCTGCGCTTTTATTGTTACTTCTGACTACTGTCTTCCTGGATCGCCTCCGCTGCCTCTGCCTCCTGCCTGTGTATCTGCACGCACGCACGAGAAGTGGAGGGGGGAAAAAAAGGAGGGACGGCGACGGTGAGTGGGCGGACGACTCTACTAAAGGAGGGGAAAAGAAACAACTTCACGGCCCCCCTCTTCTTAAAGATAATTTTATTCCCTTTTTTTTTTTCTTTTTTATTTATTTGTCTCAAAGAAAGCAATCGTTTGCCGGATTTCTCCCCTGCTGTCACAATTCTCGTGATGAGGGCTCCGCGCGGCTCGTCTACACACAAACAAAAAAAAATAAAAACAAAACAAAAGAAAACACATCACTCGCAGCCAGTGGTAGATTCAATGGAAATATAAAGAGAGAGAGAGAGAGAGAGAGAGGGAGGGAGGGGCACAACAGTCAGGGGGGCGTTGCGGCTCCATGCCAAAAGAAAAGGAAAAGAAAAGAGAAGAAAAAAACAACAATCAAAACACAACCGGTGACGCCGCGTACGTTCCCTCCCCTCCCCCAACCCAAAAAACCCTCCTCCGATTTCAACAAAAGCACACACAAGGAATAAGAAGGAACAAAGGTAAGAGCACATATAATATATAAAACGCATGCAATAATGATATTAGCGTAGTCAACTACGTCTTTTAAATTTTCCTTCTCTTTTTTCTTTTGTTGTTTTCCCCCTCGTGTCGCGTTGCTTCGCCGGCATTCTTCTCACGCCTTCTGAATTTAATTGTGTAAAAAGATATAAGTTTTTTGTTTTGTTTTCGCCTTCTTTTGATCCTTCCCCCCCCCCCCTCCCCCTCTTTTTTTTTTTTTCTTCCTTTACTTCTTCGTTGCCTTCACTTCCTCTTGTCTTTTTTTCCCTCTTTTTTCCTCGTTTTCGTTTTCGTGCTTTGTTTTTTGTTTGTGTGTGCGTGTCCCTCCTTTTTTTTTTTTTTTTTTGACGGGGGAGGGTTTTATTTCGGATTTTTTTGTTTGCTTGCGCATGTCTCTTGGCAAATGTGGCAAACTCCAGTTTTTGCATGCATGCATGGATATATATATATATCTTATACCTCCACTCCTCCTCTCAATTCCAGACTACAGACAGAAGCCAAAATATGATTTCACGGAGGATCGTGAAGAGCCAAATGGGACACTAATGCAGCGGCCGCCAACGGAGGAGTTGCCATTGTCGTAAAAAGAGCTCTCTGGGGGCTTCATTGCCCCAAACGCCAGCTTCATGTACTCCCGATCTCCCATGAACTCACGCAGTTGCCAGCCCTCATCGTCCAAGCCACCCACACTGCTGCTACCACCACCACCACCATTACCCTCTTCCTCAGCCGCTTGCGGATGGAACCAGGCGTACTGAAGCGCCTCCCTCGCCCGCGGCCTCTTTGACGGGTCAAAGAAAAGAAGGGCCTTCGTCAGATCAATGGCCTCGCGAGGCACGCTGCTCCATTGCGTCTCGGCGAAGAGTGGCCCAGCCTCCATCTCCTTGACAAGTTGCATCTTGTTTCCGGAGTGACGGAACGGAAGTTTGCCAACCAACATAACGTACAGAATGGTACCTACGGCGTATACATCCATGCGAGCGAGGAGGTCGGGCGTTGTGGCGAGTTGCCCGCCGCTCTGCGTGAGACTTTTCACCGTTTCTGGTGCCGCGTAGTTCAGCGTTCCGCATGGTGTTGCGATGAGCGGACTGTCGCAGTGGGAATCAATGGATTCCACGGATGTTGGCTCTGGCAATGCACGCAGTGAAAGCCGTGTGGCTCCCAAACGCCGGTGTCCACCGCCCCTGCGGGCGAGCATCCGCGCCAGACCAAAGTCCACCAAAGTCACATGAAACTCGTCGTTCCCAAAGGGCTTTACTAATATATTTTCTGGTTTTACGTCACGGTGCACAACACCAACGACGTTGTGGAGATAATCCAACGCCTCAAGCAACTGTTGCGCCACAAAACGCACCTGCGCCTCCGTAAAGACCGTGTCACGAAGAGCCTTAAAGAGCTCCGCGCCTTCCACGTGGTTCATCACAATAACAACATGAAGTGGTGTGTGAAAGCAGTCTAACAAGCGCACACAGTTCTTGTGGTTTATCCGCCGGAGCACCTCCACCTCGTTGATAACATCCAGCCGCATCTTTTCGGAGGTGAGGTCGCGCTTGTTGAACACCTTGAGCGCAACGGCGTCGCCCTTCCGCACCTCTTCCCCGTCCACAAGACTCACCGCCTTGAAGACCGACGCGAACGTTCCACGCCCAATAAAGTCGTAGATGTCATCCGTTTCATACAGCTGGTTGATGTGCAGCTCCTCACGAAAGGGAAAAAGCGACATTGCAAGAAGGGAAAAGGAGGGGGAAGTGTGTGAGCGCAGTCGCACCTTAAATTCCTTCGCGACGCAACACCACGTTCCACACAGATTTAAAAAAAAAAAAAAAGAGAGAACAACAAAAGAAGAAAAAGAGCGGACCGCATTCCAAAGCCGTCTCCAAGGGCAGCGTGCACAGACAGACATACAGATGTAAATATAAACAACGACGGGCGTATGCAATAAATCTCTTCAATAAATGTGAAAAACGGGAAACCCGTCAACTTTTCTGTACATTTCTACGCCTCGCCAGAAGTGAGACAAACAAAAAACCAGGAAAATGACAATATGCATCACAGAAAAGGAGTTTGGGATAAATTCAAAAAGACGGGGAGCAGGTCGCTGCTCTTTAATGTGCGTTGCCTGTCCCACCATCCGTCGCATCGACCGCACTCCGCATCGGAGGCGGCATCCATTCCCCTCACCATCAACCAACCTGCGCACACAAAAAGCAAAGTTGGCATCTGCTAAGTCACGGACTTCCAAAGGAGAATCGACATTTGCCCCCACGTGATGTAAATGTACCCCTTCGTCTCGTGCGTCACAAATGATCCAAAGTTCTTCCCAAAAACGCAGTGCCACACGCCCCTGTACTTCTTCTGGAACTCCCGCTTCACAAAGGAAGCCATGGCGTACTCAAGTGTCTCTGTTTCAAAGGCCTGAATGACGAGGTTCCGCGCATCCTCTTGCATTTCTTTCGTCATATCCGCATTGATGTTAAAATCGGCCAACTTTGCCATTTCCCTTCCCTCCTCACACTTCCCCTTTTGTTTGTTCCCTCGTTTAATATATACTTTTGCGTGTATGTATGTATATAGACCTCCGTGTCTGTCTGCTGCACTTATTACCGGGCGCAACTGACACTTCACCTAAAGTACATCATAAATCCAAATATACAGAGAAGCACAGGCACGACATGTACATTACAAACAGAAGAAAACACTATAAAACAAAACAAAACAAAAAAAAAAAACAAACAGAAAACACGAACACAAAAAAACACAACCGCACACACACACAGAGAGAGAGAAAGAGAGAGACAAAAAAGGGCTCATAAAAAAAAAAAAAAAAAAAAAAAAAAAAACGCGCTCTTTTGCCTTTTTTCTTTTTCTCTGTGTGTGTTTGACGGCAGATGACCATGTGAGTATCACTTGTAATTTTATTTTATTTTTTGGCTGGTCGTGGCGGTGGTGGGAGTGGGGAGCAACTGTGAAGTTTTTGCCTGCATTATAAATGCTTCTTTTTTTTTTCCTTCTTTTTTCGGATAATTAGGATCATTTGTATGCGTTTTTTTTTTTTTTGTTGTTGTTTTTGTCCCTCTCATACATATATATGTGTGTGTATATACCTACACGCACGATACTAAAATACGCGCCAACACACACACACACACACACACACACAGGCAGCAACGCACACAATTCCCCTTCCATTATTTACCTCCCGCCAGCCCCACTGTCCTGATTTGAGATTTTCTTCTCTTTTATTTGTCGGTACCTTTTTTTTTTACTGACTCGTTCCTCCTCCTCTTCTCGTGAATTCATTCGTAACTTTTCCCTCTGCTGTCTCTTCGCCTCCTGTCCCTTCGTGATGACCTTCAATCCCCTTTTTCGTTAGGGAGAGAAGTGGGAAGTAATGGGGGGATTGAGAGGGATACTCTGTCTGTCTATGTGTGTGCGTGTGGAAAAAAGGGTTAAAGGAGCTCCTTTAAAAACTTCCCCTTCAATTCTTTTTTGCCAAATGTCGGCCAGTGGCGCTCACTTCCGCACAAATATTCCCCACATTTGATATATATGCATATATCGTGGGGTGAATGTGTTCTCAGTAATGCCTCCCCCCTGTGTGTGCGTGTGCATCACTTAATAATGGCAAGAGATTAATTATACATACATATACATGTATATATAATTACATATATGTATGTATGTATGTTGTCCGCAGTATAAATGTGCATTTATGCAGAACTCAGCGGCCTCGTCCCCCCTTCACCCTCTTGGACCGGTCGCCTTGCAGTCTTTTGTGGCTGAGTCTACAACGGACTGCAGGGCTGTTTTTATTTCTCGTACGTGGCGCGTCAGTTCTACAATGGCGTGCTGCGACTCCTCTTGTCTCCGCGAAATAGACGTGAGGGCGTTGGTGAGCACCTCGTTTTGTCGACTGAGTGATCGGTTTGACGCCACAAGCGTGGAGTTGACCTTCGCAAGCGTCTCATTTTCACCTAAAAGCTGCCTGTTCGTCTGAAGCAGACGTTCAGTGTGCAGCGTTGCCTTTTTCATCGCGGCCGCCAGCTGAAACGCATCCCGCGAAAGGGACGTGGCGGTGACAACGTCGTCTGCGCTCCGCATCCCGTCGTCGCCCACTGCGGCGTCGCTGTCGTCGTCGTCATCGTCGCAAATGACGTCCCCCGGCTTTTCTACGCTCCACTCCGGCCGTGCCCCCACGCCCCTCTCAACCTCCTGTCCATGATCGACAAAACTGCCGTCGCTACTTTGAGCGTCCATGACGCCCCCTGACCTCACTTTCACCCCTTCCACACAAACAAACAAACAACAAAAAAAAAAAGGGGAAAAAAGTGAATCATTTCTCCTCGTTCCCCTATTCGATGTATATATTTCTATGTATATATATATACATGTATGTGTGTATTTACATCGCTGGTGCGCAAAGTTTCATTCCCCCCACAGTAAACTCGTCTGTTTCTCTCATGTCTCAATGTTTTACTTTTTTTTACTTCGCGCCTCGGGCTGCTTCCCTCCCGTTGCACCCACGCGATAGAGCACTCGTTGTGTGCGCGCTCTTAGGCAATTAACTCGCGTTCATTCATTTTAATTTTTACCATTTCATGAATTCCACTTTCGCCCTCCCCGGTTCCCCGTACGTAGGGGCAGGAGAGAACACATACACAGACCCATATTTCCAAAACAACAACAACAACAAAAATAACAATAATAAGAAATGCAAATCAAGCAATATTCACTTTCTTTCCTTCTTGCTGCACTTCTTCTCTCCCTTACGAGTGCTCCTGTGCGGAACTCCCGGCGTCAATCAAACCCTGGGCGGTGTTGAACAAGTTTACCGGTGACTTGCCGTCCGTGATGAGGTAACCCTTGAGGCCCAATCCTCCAAGCAACTTTGCCTGCATCTCGGGCCCGGCCTGTGCCACCGCCACAATCGTCTCACGTCCAATGGCGTTCACCATGCGCTGGACCCGCTCCGCCTCAGTTTCCGCTATTTGGCGCGCCTTCATGATATCCAGTTCGTTCTGCCTTTTTGTAAACTCCAATTCGAGCTCCAGTTTCTGCTTTTGTTTCTTTAGCTCCGATTCAGCCGTGATGCGGTACGCCTTTGCCCGCATCTCCGCCTGCTTCAACTCGGAGTCCACCTCAATGAGAAGCGACTCCGCCTTGGCCTTGGCCTCCGCCACGGACTGTCCGCTTGCCTGCACGGCCTCGCTTTGGGCCTGCAGCTGCAGCCACTTCGTTTTTGTCCGCTCCACCTCAATCTTATCAAGCAGTTTCTGTCGCTCCAGCTTTCCCCTCGCCCTCTGATCTTTGCGCTCCCTTCCGTGGCGTGCGGCGGCCTCTTGGGACTTGGTCGTGATCTTCATCGCGAGCTGCACCGATTTCTGCAGGCTTTCCCTCGTCTTGGCATCCGTC
>NW_001849311.1:17215-23650 GCF_000209065.1 Trypanosoma cruzi | reverse complement strand
TTGTTCGCTGAAACCGTAGGGATGTGTTGATTTCACCGTTCTCACCGCGGCCAAAGACGGCCACACGAATGATCTTAGCGGAGTTACGGTGAAAGGAGTCAAAGTCCTCCGCGGCCACCGCGCCACGAATACGCGAGGCGATCGTCTTGCAGCAGTCCCCAATAAAATCTGGCACGGAGAATATTTTAGCATCCGGTTCCTCACGGTTTACATCAAAGTACCAGTTGTAGGAAAGGTCCAGCTCCAGACGGGCGTGGTCCGATGTCTCCACAACGATGCGGTCGCTTGAGAAGCGGGGGCCCAAAAAAAGTTGCAGGCAATGCAACGAATTGGGTACTTTTGGCTTTCCCCCACTGAGTGAAACCACCGTAAACTCCTCATCGGGCGATAAAATCACCAAATTTGGCCCAAGCACAACACGGAGTTTCTTCTGTTTATAGTCATAGATCTGCACCGCCGCGTTGTGTTGAACGTTGAAACGGACAACGCGATGCCGCACACGTGTACTTTTAAACCCCGGATTTCGTTCCCCTTCTGACATGCAACCATTCGCAAAGGCAAGTAACTCCTCCACTTTTGGGGAAATTTCCTTCTCCCACAGCACCTCATTCTCATTCAGCATGTACGGTTTCCCAATCACAACCCGCACCACGCCCGTGGTGGTGTTCATGACATAGATGCCCTCGTTTTTGTCCAACGCAATGAGATTCCGCTGCTCCAATATACGAACATTCACATCAGGGATGTACTCTGCGGGCCCATGCAACATCCATTTTTCTCCAGGGCGTCGAATCTTTCCATTATCGTCAAAAAAGTCCACCGCCTGAAGCAGGAGAGCTTGATCTTTGCTAACCACATTTATGGGCTGCATACCGCCAAGTAATTCTTCCTGCGGGTGAAGGAAAAAACGGCACTCCCCTTTACGTACTTCTTTTCGTCCAAATTCGTTCAGTCCGTCCGCGCCGAGGGGATTCTGCACGACACAGTACTCCTTCTCACTCAGCACAATCGCCCGCACCTTGCCACTGACCTTTTCATGGACGTCAGGAATATGTATAGAAGCATCTTCTTTTGTCACTAACCATCTCTCTCCAGCCCTCCGTCTTTTTCCGTAAACATCCGTAAAGTTTGAGAGGGCTTCCAAGTGGACGGCCTCGGTGTCGGTCAGTGTAATGCCTTGAAAGGTGCCAATGACATCTTCCTCCACAGCCGGCAGGTACGCGCCAACAGTTTTCACTGTCCACAAGTCCCCTGCTTCACGAGGCACACCAGTACGGTCTGTAAATTTCACCAGGGCGCGGATATGTAACGCCGTATTTGGGCTGATGATATGCGCATGAACTTCTCGCAGAACTTCGACTTCGACGCGTGGCACGTATGTCTGCGGACCTTCGACCAACCACTCCGTCCCAGCCCGCCTCAACACGGAGTTCTTATCTGTAAAATCGCAGAGACAACGAACATGGTATCCCGTGTTGACAGGAATTAACTTCATTTTGAAGAGCCATTCCCCTTCTTCTCGCTTCAGCACTTCCCCCGGTTGTAACGGAAACGGCTCCTGCTCAAAGCAAATCTCCTCCTCCCCCATGCGCAGCATCACACTGGAGTTCTCCCCAATCACTGGATTGCCAGATGCATCCCGCACACAAGGATTCTGGACGATGCAATAAAATCGTGGTGGCACAACAATGCATGGCTTTGGATTAAAAAGACACCGTTCATTCTCCCTGCGTGTGTAAACCAACGGCCCCACCATACATCGTGTAACATTTGTGTTATAGTCTAGTATGTGCACATAGTGATGCCTCTTAATGCGTATAATATCGCCCATATCTCTCTCCTTGTTTTTTCCCCAGCCTCCCTTGCTTTGCACGTTCTGTAATGCGCACTCACTCCCAAACACCTCTTTACGGATTGATGGCAACAACAATAGAAAGACACACACACACACACACACACACAGACAGAGAGACAGGCACAAATAACGAATTAATATGTGATGCCGTCACACCCGTGCAATTTTACGGAATTATTCCTTTTTTTATTGTCGTTTGTATGGATGCTTACTTGTTCACTACCACAGTAAAAATACAAAAATGGGACAAAAAGTAAAAAAAAAGCCCAACAAACACACACAGAGAAAGAGAGAAAACAAGGCCATGACGATGATAATGATGATGTGATCATTCAGACAACTCCCACACATCATCCCTCCTCCTTCTCACTTAAACGCGTGCAATACAAACACATACCCCATGCGGCTTTACTCACACCGTGTTGAAATGTCCCCCCACCCCTTTTCTTTTTTAAAGTTCCTCGCCCCTCGATTTATAAATATAAATATACATGTGCTTTTCCGCGGAAGAAGAGAAGCAAAAATTATATGGGGAGTGCTGTGGAGGAGGAGGGTGAGGGGAGCAAAAAAAAAAGAAAATAATAATAATAAAAGGAAGGAACCCTTCAATAAGAACAACAACAAAAAATCTATCAAACTGTTCAATCCGGGCTCGATGTGGGTTTTATTCTCCAGCTCACTACTGTGGGGCGCAAATGGCACCCTACACACCCTTCCATTCTCTGACCCCCCAATTATGGTGGAGCCGTTCGTCATGAGTGGCTCAGTGGAGCAGACTGCAGTTTCCTGTAGAGCCGTTGGATCAGCTGGTCACGCTCCCGCAACTCGCGCTGAAGCTGCTCCACCTTCTCTGCGTGGCTCCGATGCATCTCAGTCATCTCCTTTTCATAACGAGTTTGCATGAGTTCTGAATGAGTTTGAAGCTCCTCCACTCGAGAGGCTGTGAATGCATGCTGGAGGCAGTAGTCTTTCAAGCCACGGGTCTGGTTCACCAGTTCATCCTGCCGTTGGTCCATGCGACGGAGGTCGCCACGAATGTGGGACGCGCGAGATGCAACCTTCTCCATCACACCGTACAAATCGTTCAACAACTCCACCATTTCAGTGGGCGGAAGCAAATGAAAGTACGACTTCGCCTCTCGTGTCCGATGCATAAGGGCGTGTATAGCGCGGTCCACCGCCACCAGTTCCTCGCCTGCCACACCAACCGCCTCCTTGAGGAAAGCCCGCCGTGCCTCCACGCATTGAATTTCATCTGAAAGCATAGACCGTCGCATCTTTCCAAACAGTGCGAGATCCAGGGCGTCCTCCTCCACAATATTTTGAAAGGGACGACCCAACAACTCCTGTGGGAGAATCTGACGAAGAAGAAGGCTCTCCTTCTCATAACAATTTGTCTCCTTGTTGAAAGAAACAATGGGAACTGCACCAATTTCCCGGACTCCAACAGGCCCCAATTCATGTAGATCTGGAGCACACATGTCCCAAACAGGCCCTGTCACAAGTACTTGACCTCCCTGTGCAAGAGAACAAACATGAATGACTTGCGAAACAGCACGACCATAGTAGTGACAACGGTAAGAATCTCCACACGGTATAGCGGTTGGCTCCACAAATGCGTCACCCGTGTGAATTGACATAGATAAGCGTAATCCACGGTATATCAGTTTATTTGCTTTATCGTATTCCTCTTTGCCCCATACACTTCGGAGCAAAGACTGTGGCCACGGCAAATTCATCAACCACCACTGCGACTCCACACAAAAACGACAAGCGGCCACAGGATCCGCAAAGGCCAACAGCATGGATGTTCCGTCACTGTAACACTCATAGGCTCCATACTGTGTCATTTTAGGACGTAACACGGAATTCATCAGGGACACAGAAGCGCGAGCCCTCTCAGCGTCTTCAGCCCATAATTGTCTTCCCCTAAAGACTCCAAGACAGACAAAAATTGCGCAACTTTGCGGGGGCGCAACGTACCCCGAGTTGACAATCGCATCATTAAGATCATCGCTAAAAAAACACAAGCGAGAGATGACACCACTGAGAGAATCTCTGGCCTCCGTACATTTCTCTTCGATCTCTTGGAATGCCTGTGAGAGGCGTTTTTGCTTCTCAACCAACTCCTCTAAAGCTTCTATGGAGTTCCCGTCTCTCGGAACACGATCCACTTCCTCCGTTAGATGAGCGTGCTTCAGCTGTAACAGGCGATACACAATGCGCTCCGCGGTTACTTTTGCATTCGGATCTTCCATAAGAGATCGCGGGACATACAAAGAAGCAGATTCATGTAACTCTGGATCATGCGGTTCTACGGCCTGTTCCGGTCTAGACTCTACAAACGCTGTATAAAATTGATCAAGTAGACGAAGAATGTACGTGTTCCATTTCTTCATTCGCTCCAGCAACGCCTCGTGATCTGCCAACGTAACAGCCAACCGCTCTGTAGAGCGAGTTGCCTCCTTTATAGCAGTGTTACGTTCCTCTGTTAGTCGTTTGTTTGCCGTTTCCAGCCGTTCACGTACTTCATCAACGCGCTTCTCAGCTTCGCAAAGACGTTCCTTGTAGTCCGTTTCAATGCGGTGAGTGAGGTTCTTAGCC
Source organism: Trypanosoma cruzi (assembly GCF_000209065.1). NCBI lineage: Eukaryota > Euglenozoa > Kinetoplastea > Trypanosomatida > Trypanosomatidae > Trypanosoma > Trypanosoma cruzi. Next base: position 19,191 of record NW_001849311.1, on the reverse strand, counting down.
TGTGCCAATTCCTCCGCGCGGCGTTCTTCAGCCGCCAGACTTTCACTATGGGCAGCCTGAAGCTCACTTTTCAGCTGCTCCACCCGAGTATTACATAAACTCTCCACGTATTCTAGTTCTCGTGCTGCAGCCTTCTTGACATCATCGACTTGCTGCTGATAAATCCTGGTAAGTTCTACACAGCGATCGTTCAACAGACGCTTCTCAGTCTGCACCTGGATGAGTTCCTTCTCATGCTGAGACTTTAACAATCGCAGCTGGTGCTCCGTGGATATCTTCAGCTCCTCCCTTTCTTCCTTCACTGTCTTCAGCGCCGTCTCAAGCCGATTCACCTCTTTTTGTATCTCAGCCGCCTTCTCTTTCGCCCTCTCATCGGCGGCAAATTCGAGGTACTTTGCATCATGCTTTGCGTTACCAAGCAGTGTTCGCAAACTGGAGCATTTGCGCATAAGTTCCTCAATCTCCTTTTCCTTCAGCGCCAGCAATGCCGCGCTTCGCTGCGCCGCCGTTGTTCGCCACGGACGCTCCAAGTCTGGCCGGTAGAAAAGTTCCTCACCCCGCTGCACGCCCGTCAAAGTCTTAAGGTACGTGCCAGGGATGTGGTCGGCAGCGTACACGCCTGTTGTTGCGGCGGAACCGGCCGTTGGTGGCGTTTCCCATCCGTTGGGCGATGGAACAACATTCTCCATTTGTACCCGTCTTAACCTTGTTTTCCTTTTCCTCCTTCAAGTATCACCGGACTAGAATAGGTGTCTATCAGATATTATAATTATCTAAATGTATATGAATATATATGTATATAATGCAGTGTAGTGATGATGCGTATGTGCGTAAATGGGTGTGTTTGTGTGTAGGTGTCTCTATGGCCCTATTTCTTTATTTACTTCTGAGGTCGTAATGAATTTTCCGTCGGTGTGTAATCCCACGCGTATCCCCTCCTCTCCTTCGGTGTTGACGGAGACACACACACACACACACAGGCAGACAGAGAGACAGTTTTTAACACACCGCCTCATAAATAAATAATTAATAAAAATAAATAAATGCGGAAGAGTTCAACAGTACAGAGGAAATATAATAAAATAAATACATACGGTGTTGCCAGAGTAAAAGATTTAAAAAACAACAACAAAAGAAAAGAAACAAATAAGAGAAGGAGGTACTTTTTGAATAAAACTCTTCATTTCCTCTCTTCCGAGCATAAAAACAAATAATGGGATTGTTCGTGCACAGAGCAACAAGTGAAGCGGGCTATGTGCTGAGATGCCAGAGAAACACACAACTTCTGTAGCATCAGTGAAGTTGACTTCATGCAGTACTTCTCCACTCAGGTTACAGCGCACATAATATAAATACATGCCTGTGTGCCATCAAATATTCTTTCTTTCTTTTATGTTCTCCCTTTGGTATTCGTTTCCCATTTTTCTTCTTTTTCTTGTTTGCATATTTTCCTTCTGCCCTTCAAATGAGTACCCCTTCCCTCTACTCTTTACATCGTGAATTTATTCCTTCTCATTTTTTTTTCTTTTCCTTTTTTTTCCCCCTTTTCCCAGCCCCATACATATAAAACATATAATACATATATATATATGGTCGAGTTGGCGCTTCAGCGGTTATATCTCGTACGGGATAAAATGGATCTCCAGTGTCTTCTTCAGGCGGGAAACTTCTTCTTCGACGGACCGCACCTCCTCACGGCGCCGGGCTTGCGAGCAACGCAGGTCTTCTCGAAGTGCCTCGATAACTTCCTCCTGATTTGCAATGCGGGCCTTGAGCTGAGTCTCATTCTCAAGGGCTAACTGTTCCCGTATCTCCATCTCCCGCGTCAGCTCGCCGACCTTCTCGCTGAGAATCGCAATGGTGCCCTCGTACGTTGTCACTTCACCCTCGATGGTCTTGCGGTGGGGAATAAAGTGCGCGTCCAGCAGGTTGCAGAGTCGCTTGATCTCTTCATCTTTTGCCGCCACCACAACTTC
>NW_001849311.1:0-17115 GCF_000209065.1 Trypanosoma cruzi | reverse complement strand
TCCTCCTTCCACAAAATGAGACGCTCCTCCTGTTCTTCTCGATCACGGCGGTCATTTTCACGCTTTTGAAGTTCCTCCGCCTCACTCTCCAGTGCATACAGCTGCTTCAGGCGAAGTGCCTCAGCGCTCTCTTTCTTCTTTCCTCCCTTCTTCTTCCCTTTCTTTGGAGGCATTGCTGCCTGACTGGATGATACCCCGTCCTTGAGATGTGCTCATCAGCCATAATAATAATAAAATATGTGGATGAAATAACAGGGATCAAATGAAATGTAATGTTACAAAACATGCATAAAGAGGGAAAACGAAAATTGTGAGAAAAGACTTCACTTCCCTTCCAAATAAACAAACAAACAACAACAAATACCACCTTCAGAGTTGTATCTATGATAGCACTTCTTCCTCCTCTCTATCTCTCTCAAAGGGAGCATGGGAAGGTCAGATAAAGGTCCTCAGGAAGACGAGGTGTTTGTATCCTGTAAGCGTGAAATGAGGCGACCGTATGCTCGCGCCTCTTGTTGCTGTACCCCTGCACTTGCGTCACAGCTGTGCGTAAACGAGACAGGGTAGTAAGCAGTAGCCTATAGGTTTCAGCTGAGCAGCAGACACCACTTGACTCTATATAATCAGCTAGTCTATTAACTTCTATACACAACTCCCGAACATCCATCGCCAAGGATTCAAACAAAAAACCCGCCTCAATTCTTTCAAGTACAGTTTCCAAACTGGTGTTCATCGTGGAGAGGCACTTGGATGGAGAAACCCCACCCACAGAGGAGAAAAACGAAATAACTTTTTTCTCCAAATCTTCATTTTTGCTGTCTTCTGACATCATCTGAATGTATGTATCTATGTATCTATTGCCGCATCACAAAACAAACAAGCAAACAAAAAAACTGTATGTTAATAATTTAATATATTTCGGGACACTATACGGAGATTGAAACCGATGCAAAAATCCAAAAGCAACCGCCATAGGAAAAGAAGAGGCTACACAACAGAAAAAAAACAAAACAAAACAAAACAAAGAACATATATTTTTATTTATATATACATCCATAAGGGAATCAAATAAATCAAAGAGTTTCTCCAAACATCCCCCTTTCACTTGCTTTTTTTTTTATCTCTTTTTTTTCTCCTCCTTTCGTTTTCCTTTCTTTGACTTTGTAAAGAAACAAGATTTATATAAGCAAACATCCTCATACTTAATATAACCGCCTATGAATTTTGCAAGTATTGCGAAAGCCAGCGGAAGCCGTCACCGTAGCCAATCTTCTTAACAACGCTGCACATAAATACTTCAAGAGGGCGAACAGCAGGATCTGTTACCTTATTTTGCTTACCGGTGGATAGCCCTGTAAGACCCATAGCGGCAATGAGATGCTCCTCCGACACAGCACGTGGCATATCAATCTTATTCCCAAGGATTATGAAGGGTGTTCTTGCAAGCTCCTCTGTTTGTAACAGCATATCCAGTTCTTGTTTTGCCTCTTGGAACCGTTCAGGGTTGGCCGCATCCACAATAAAAACAACGCCATCAACCTTCGTAAAGTAATCTTTCCAAAGACGACGAGCTTCCAAGTGCCCCCCCATATCGATTGTCTTTAGTTTGATACCACCCAGTGTGAGCTCCTCCACGTTCGGGTGAAATGTGGGCCTGTGGACATGGACTTGATCAGTGGCAAGTTTTCCAAGTAGTGTTGTCTTTCCAGCATTGTCAAGTCCAAGAAATAAAATCTTTCCTGTTTTGTTGCTGAATCCAAGGTAGGACATCATGTCCCAAAACCAGGAAAACCAGCCCATTTTCTTCTACAACGACAGTACTTACGAGAACTAACCAAGAAAAAGAAACAGAACTGAATACGCGTATAAAGTCTAACCAAAAAAAAAAAACAAAAAAAACTCTCAACCACAAACAAATAAACAAACAGACACATACACGCAAAACAACAACAACTCGAATCTATTCTTTCACATAAAAATAATCGGCATTAAGCGGAATGGCCCATCAAAGATCACAACTGTACAAATAATAGAAAAACAACAACAACAACAACGGATCGATCCGCTATTTTTTGAACTTGGATCTGCCTTTAGGTCGTGGTTTATGTGAATTGCACCATGGACGATCACTTTCAACATCCCACTGCCTGGAGTGGGCCAAAAGTTTATATTCCGAGTTCATCACGGTTTCCATATTTGCATAGACCTTCATGGGAACCCCCTCACAACAGGTGTGAAAATGGTCTTTTTGACTAAGAGGCACAAAAAGCGTTCGCTTACACAAACGGCAGCGCTTTAAAAGAACATGCCTTATCTTGAGAAGACGTGTGGGATCATCTGGATTTTGACGTCTGTAAGCGCCCTTAAAATAACTAGGATTCACCATCTGTGGACGTCCATTGAGATTTAGCCCAGAAGGTCTACTTTTCCATGGATTAAACGCTATAATTCTGGCACGATAATAAATTTTCACCATACGTAACATCACTAAATAAATCAAAGATAAGATCAACAAATAAAAAAAAAATCACCGCAATCCCAGTAAACAACAAAAACGACAGAAGGTGAGCTAAAAGATACCTTCGCCAAGGAAAAAGAAATCAAACCAATTTGCACATTATAAAAGGGTTCTTCATTTATTGCCTTCAACCACACGCAACTGAAATCCATGTAACAGGGAGGATAATATCTAGATCTATTCTGGTATCTAGTCTAAAAGAAAATTGTACCAGCTTCTTAAAAAAAAAAAAAAAAAAAAAAAAAAAAAAATGTAATAAGGTATTAACAATAAAAACAAATCTTCTATTCTATTCTGCTGCGTTTCCCCTTGTGAATTTCTTCCTCGGAAGAAACGATGTTAACCACTTGATCGCGTAGTACAATTCTTTTCTTTGCCTCCTCAAAGCTATTAATCATCGCTTGATCAACAGCAGAGACTTGTGTACCTGATCTCCTGGATATTTCGTCCAACATAGATTTCAGCTTCTCAAAGCTTCTTACCCAATAGTTCACTTCCTCATTTGCGCGGTGAATAGCCTTCATTGCCCAATCCTTTTCAGTTGCTCGATATCTCTCTGCCTCCTCACGCTTCGCCTTCACCTCTTCCAAGGCCCGTTTATACTCCTTCTTTCGTTCAACTTCGTAATCAAATTTTTTCTGAAGCTTCTGAAACTTTGTTTCAACAGTTTGAATTTTGTGCTTTTCGGCATCCAAATTCACAAGAAGTTCATGTATCTGTTCATCTTTTTTATTTATCTCGGCAAGGTGTTGATCGTTCACAGAATCCAATTTCCGCAATATATCCTTCTTCATTTTCTCTGCAACGTCTCTTTGTTTTTCAATAAGACGGATTTCGGATAGGAAGTTCTCAAATTTCTCAACGGAAGCCTTCTCTCTTTCTCCCAGACGAAACTCTGCATCGTTTAACTTCATTTGAAGATTTGTATATCTTTCCTTGGTTTCTTCCTGTACTTTCCTTAAATGATTCAGGGCATCTAAAACCCTCTCGTTTTCTTTAGCATAGGCCTTATCAAATTCCATGACAACAATATTCACTTTTTTAAATATCCAATTCACATAATGCTCAGAAAAAAACATCAGTAACCCTGCGGTGTCATCAAGCTGTCTTGTGAAATAGTGTGAAAAATAAATCTGCTTCTCGGAGGCAGTTGACATTTCTTGTAGAAGATTCTCCGCGTCAACAATCTTATCGGATAGCAACGTGTTCATATTTTTAAATTCTTCACACCGCTTGCGCTGTGCCTCAACTTCACTCCTCAACAATATGAGGCTTTCCTCATGTTTTCCTACCTTTTCTTGAAGTGCTGCAATCTCAACATTTCTTGTTTCGATTGCATGAGTTTGTTTTATTTCACGCTCTTTCAGCCTTTGGAGTTCTTCTTCAAGATTAACCTTCATTTTATCTGATTTTTGCCCTGCGGCGACCTTTTCAGCATCCAATACCCGGGTAACGTTATCTAATCGACAGATTTCATTAAAGTATCGTGTCAATAAGGCGCCATTCTCCCCACTGAGCAGCAAAATAATATCCTGCATACCTCCAAAGTATTGTTCCTGTACCTTGGACCTGGCCATGGCTTCCTCGTGAAAAAAATTTTCAAAACGATTTTTATTTATCTCTTTCTGTAGTTCCTCAAGTTTATTGCGAAGCTGTGTTAAAAGGTCAGAGCCTTGTAGAACCTTTCCATGAAGCTTTTCATTCTTGGTATTCGCGTCACCCAACTGTTTTGTTATGTTGTTGATCATTTCTTGTCTTGCAATTACCTCTGACTCAAGATTTTTGATATCGAGAAAAAGACCCTCGATCCTATCTTCAAGTTCAGATTTCATAATTACAACTGCTTCATCCTTTGCTTCATGTGATAATTTCGCCCGTTGCAATTCAACTTCAATTAATGCCTTCTCTTCCTGAAGGGATTTTACCAAAGATTGTGCCTCTTCAAATGCATTGCGTAGACTCTGTAGCTCATTTTGTAGAGAACTCGCCAAATAACTATTATCAGTTCTTTCTCGCTCTGCCTGCTTAAAATCTGCTGTGAGTTGACTAATAGTTAGTTCCTGCTTTCGTATTTCAGAGTTCTTTTCTTTTAATTGCTCGGCTGATGCCGCTAGCTTTGCACGCAGATCTGTTATCATTTCCTGTTGCTTAGATGCATTTTGTGAGGCATGTTCAAGATCACGACGAACTGCTTCCAACTCCATTTGAAGAAGTTTGTTTTCTTGTTCAAACTCACGCAGATCACATAAAATCTTCTCGGTTCTCCCCTTCTCTTCCATACCTAGCAACTTGATGGCCTCAATGCGTTGGTTAAGCGTAGAAATGGTGGTTTGAAGTTGTTCAATATTATCCGACAGCTTTTTATTCTGTACTTCCAAAGATCTAATTTCATCGTCCTTTGAGTGGCATATCTCTTGCCATTTATTGCCAGCTTCATCCAACTTAAAGACGGTTTCATCACGTGTATATATATCATTCTGTAATGACTCAATACGAGAATGCAAAGAAGCTATCTTCTTCTCAGTTACGGCAGCAGTGGACTCTAGCCGTGCAGAACGCTCTTTTTCACGTTGTAATTGTTTCAATATATCATCGCGACTGTTTGCCAGTGCTTCAGATTCGCCCTTTAACTTTACAAGGGTCTCTTTTGCATCGTCTAATTCTTTTTGGAGGGCCTCGTTCTCAGCAATCCATTGTTTCTCAGCCTCACACCATTTTGCTATGGAAGCGTGGGCATCACGCCGGATTTGCTCCTTTTCGCACTCGGCGGATGTGACCCGTTTTTGTTCTACTATCAATGCGGCCTGCTTTTCTGCAAGTTCCTTTTGCAACGCATGACATTTTTCCTCCAGTTTCGTTTTCTTCTTCTCGTCGTCAGTGAGCGTGATGAGCTCACGTCTTAGCTCCGCTTTATCTTGGTCAAGTTTGGCTATGTGAGCTTGCTGTGACTTGATCTTGTCTTGAAGCTCACGGGTGTAGGCCTTTTCACGTTGCAACTGGAATTCTATGTGTTTCTGACTTCCCTTTAAACCCTGACGGGCGTCGCCCTTTGCAGGGGAATCCATAGCACAAACGATAAACAACTAACAATTCAGAAAGGAAAAAAAAAAAAGATTATAAAAGACAGTTGCTTTTGTAAAGCAAATCTTCCACAAATGAACATGTTAAAAAATATTATTTTCCTCATTACTTCCTTAAAGAATATTCGCCCATGATACCGGACGGATACTGAAATTAAATAGCTAAATAAAATGGGGCAAACAAGAAGAGGGTATTTTAAAGGCCACGGCTTCGCTACACACTCAAAGCTTGCTCCAATATATATATATAATTCGATATCCACTCGCATGGCATGTTGGACTCTATTCAAATTGGAGATAATTATTAATTACAAACTGGCAGAATTTAAGATCTTCCAGCCGCAGGACCCCGCTGCAAGAAGGGGAACGAAAGGAGGTGAGTGAGACGTCAAAAATAAATAAATAATTTTCTCTTACCACTATCGGTTCCCTGATTCCTTCCATCCTGGTCCAACAAAAAATCATAAAAAGGGAAATAAACATACAGAAACATCTTATCGCAATACATACTAATTTAGGCAGCCAAACTTCCCTGCGGACATCATTTCCAAAAGCTCCCTACGCCCACAAATATGTGCGTAAAGAATAAAAAAAGAAATTTATTAAGCCTTTTTCATCAGAAATAACTACTCCGTTTGCTTCAAATTCCGTAACCCCTTTTTCTTCCCCGATTTCCTATGAAAGTCTAGGAAAAGGATAAACAAAGTTATATGGTATGTTAGTTGGAGAAAAGACCACTGTAAGGCAAACTGATTGTCAAAAAAAGGAGCCAACGAGGCCTGCACAATACACAAGAAAAATTGAAACATTTGGATCTTAGTAAGAATAGATTTTAAGGGATTTCTAAAACCCAAAGATGTCCATAGATAATGGGAATACATTAAGAAGTGAACGGCTGAATTCACCCATGCTCCAAAGAAAGCGGTCCCATTACCAATGCCGTTCCTTAAAAGAAGGCCCCAGATAAACCCAATTGTGGCGTGATGATAAATGTGAAGAAATGAGAGTTGTTCATTCTTTTTTCTAAAAATCATTAATACTGTATCAAACATGTCCAAAAACTTGCTACAGTAATGAACGAATATCCAAAATTCAATATTAGCGGAAAAACGACCGTTAAGATTGAATAAACCCTTTTTAAGATGTGGTGCAAGAGAAATTGCCATGATAGCCGAAATATAAATCTGAGTAACATTGTAGATCATCATTATTTTATTCATATTTAGAGCTGCCCGGCGTTGCATCCATTTTCTTAGAATAATTACCAAAACAATATATCCAACATGGGCCCCAACAAGAACACTCCAAGAAACAAAGATGTTAAGACTCGGGTAAAAACAGAGTGAATTCTTCAAGTAACACTCAGTTGCATCCAAATAGACCTCCATTACCCCCTTTATTTTCGTGTTGCTAAAAAAAGAAGGCGTAGAAAAAAAAGCTTAACGGCAAAACCGCATGAGAATTGCAAAACAAAAGAAAAAAGGTAAGAAAAATGGAAGATAAACTTCTTTGGCCGCACCCCCTTCCCCGCGTCTCCTTTTTTGGGGGCGACGCTCCCTAGATGGAAAAAGCCCTCCACCCCAAGAACCCGGCCAAAAGGCCCCCCGGAGTTGCGCCCTTACAGCGCTCCGTTGCAGAAGATAATTTTGCGTCAGCCGCGGGGGCGCGAGAGCGGAAGCGCGAGAGCGGCGGCGGGGCGAGGCCGGTGGGCGGGTTTTCGCGCTCTTCGGCCGGGTTTTGGGGTTCTTTCCGGCGTGGGCTTCGTTTCCGCGGAGGCCGTTCGGGTCGCTATTGCGAGATGTGTCCGTCCGTGAAAAGATTCCGTTCCCGCGCTTTTTTTTTTTTTTTTTTTTGCGACATTGCATTGGAGGGTCTGCATCGCTACTCAATTTCCCTGTACCTTGTGTGTTTGAACTGGATCTGTGAATTTGCTGCGCACCGAGACGGAAAATGAAACTGAGAAGCGGAATCTTCCTCGCATCCGCATCACACTGGCCTTGGCTCGTATTTTCTTTTTTTGCGATGGCGGGGTTTCCAAAAGATTTTGGGATGCGTTGTGACAATAATGGTGTTGGAAGGATCTCGAAACCTGTTTGTTGCATGCAGCCATAATAGGAGACCTAACTACTTCCCATTTTATTTATTTATTTGTATTTTGAGCAACGGGAATGCTTACTGGCCATCAATCCACTTTGTGGGGGGATACTTCTCTGTTTACCTTTGATGGTACTGGGCGCATCAATTTTGACCTTTTTTTTCTTTTTTTGTGTGTGCCCTCTTTCCGTCTCGAGGCCATTTTTGGTAAGAACACACATCTCCCACACGGCATCCAGGCGAATGCTGTCGTGGGAAGGGTGCCGCATTTATAAGTTACTTTGCGTCAATTCTATTCCACTCTCTCGTGGGCCTGCCTCCTGGGCAATGAGGGGTTGTTTGGTGGCCTCGCTCTTTCCTATTAATAGAAGCGCAGCGAAAAGGAGCACAGACCTCTCATTTTGGTATTGGAAACGTCGGAAATCGATTGTGCGTTTGCACTGAAGCGTGTCTTGTCAATTTATGCACATACATTTAAGGAAATTTTATTGGAAACCCATGAAAAGGAGGGAGCCCACCCAACCTATACACATTCTCTCCATGTCTTATTTATTTCTTTATTTATTTTGTGGGCTTCTCTTACCGACATTTGGTGCTTGAATTAATTGAAGGAAGGTGTTCAAATCTATCTTTTGCTTTTGGACAGCCACCTTTTCCTTGGATTTTTCACCTTACTGCAGGGTCCAGTGATTCTGCGGATCCCACCGAAGCGCCTCTTTTTTAAAGGTTTGCCATTTAGGCTCAGAAGCCGTGTTCTGTTGTTTTGTTGTTTTTGTTTTTGTTTTTGTGCGTATGTGTATAGCCAGAAGCACTGCAGTGAGATAAGATGAGATGTTACCCTGCCGCTTCTGTTGTTTTGTCTTCAGCTTTAGGTAGAGTGTTCCAGCTCCACCGATGCGGATTCCAATGTTCTGTTGAATTGGTGCCCTTGCCTTTGTCTTTTGTGACTAACTTCTGGCCGCAATGTGGGCGAGTGGGTGGAGTGTTTCCATGGGGGCGTGAAGAATGCGTAGCAGAGCACTGACGTGCGTCACTGTCGCCAACACCGATCCCATTGAACCGCATCTCCCTCTATTGTGTGTGGTATTCCTCTCGCCTTGCTTCCCTTCTATTTTTTTTTCTTTTTCCTCCCCATGTTGTAGGAAGAGAGCAGGCTACGCAGCACGGTAATAATTGGGCGGCGAATATGGTCACGGGATGGGCGGTGATGATGGCGGCGGCGCGGCAAAGGCCGGGTTTGCATAAGAAAACGGGCTGTTGTGGTGGCATTCCACTTTTGGGGTGGCGACTTTCCACGTATGCGCTCTACCTCGTTTTGCTGCTTCTTCTCCCGCAGAGCGGAGTTGGGCAGGCCGCATGCCCTGAAATTAATGTAAAAGTTTTAACCCTCAATGTGACGGATCTCCCAATTCACGCACACCTTTCAGAAGCACTTTACTACGGATTTGTTGCGGCATTATGGTCGCGTAATTACATTGTTGGGGAGAATGTACGTGTGACCCTCATCAATAAATCGACCACGATGGCTGAATCCGGCAAGGCCGTTGAAGAGGCTTTTCAGAATAATTCTGATATTTTTATTCTTGCCGCTGCCATGGGTGATACGACCTTGCGGTACTATTTGCCTGTCATTAGGGATCGAAAACTTATTTCTTTTGCCCCATTTACCGGGTCGACGGTGATACGCGGGTGGGATCCCTATCTGTACTTTGTTCGTGCTGATCCATTGGCCGAGCTTTTTGCACTGATCCGCTACGCCTTGACTTTTCTGCGGGTGCGTCGGCTGGGCTTTATGTATCTGGAGGGTGTTTCTTTCGGTAATGAGGAGTACGAAGCAACGAAAAACGTGATGACGCGTTTTGGCTACAATTTGAGCGGTGTTTTCGCTGTGAAGAGCTCCTTGACTCATGAGGCCGAAAACTCAGTGTTCGATGCTGCGTGGGAAGCGTTTGCGAATACTCGGCCGCAGGCTGTGATTGTGTTTGGCTCACCGATAAAAGACACCGCGAAATTCATTCAGAGGATGCTGACGGACAATCGCACCGCTGGCGCTTACCTGCTTGCTCCCTCGGCGGTGCAGGACATCACTGTCGAAACGTGGCGTGCTGCTGTGGCTGGTGGTATTAAGTTTGTGTCTGGGCAGGTGATCACGACGGGGACGAACCCGCTGGCGAAGGATATTCAGTACGCCGCTATCCAGCGCTTTCAGGATGTGATGCGGCGCTTTATGGGGAATTTTTTGCCGGAAAGCAGTAGTATCCGCAAGAACTTCCCCGACGATGATATTGAGGGCGAGATGATGGTTGCAGGGTGGATAGCGGGCGAGATACTTTCACAGACGTTAAGTAGTCGTGAATGGGCAAAGAACCGTCAAGCGTACTTGGCGTCTCTGTTCAACCAACGCCGTTATATGGTCGACAACCTTGTGATTGGCGACTACGGAGGCAGTTGCCAAGGGGTGGCTGAGTCAGAGGGTGCCATTTGTTACTGCAACCAAGGTGGCCGGACCGTGTACATGAAAAAGTTTGTGGATGGCTACCGTGCCGACCCGCTGGTTGACGGAAAAATCTCATTCTGGACATGGCAGTGCAGCCCCTCGGAAGCAGTGATTGTTCCTCCTTTGAACGGGGTTGCAATTGCAATGCAGGATAATCCCCTTGCCGTTTTTGCACTTCGAGCTTCTGTGGTGGGTGCGAGAGCTGCGGTGGTTAACAACAGTCTTATTAAGCGTTTTGCGTTCACAGTGCAATTCGTGAATTCTACTGTGGATGGGGCTGCCGCTGCGCTTGTGTCAGAACTGAAGGTGAAATTGCTTGATGTTGTTGCTGGCGTGGTGACGAAGGAAATGCTGGAAGTGGAGGATGTGGTGTTCATCGATCCTATGTACCTTCAGCCGCGTATTGGTAGGTTCAGGAAAAACGTGATCCGCCTGTCGCCGACGCTGGAGCAGCAGTTCTTTGTGATTGCGGAGTACCTCGGGAAAAAGAGTGACGGTTCGGCGCACGCTGTGATTCGCAGCGACGATGGAGCCACGATGGCGGAGGTGCTGCGGCTGTCGCTGGAGACGTTTGGCGGTTCGCTGCTGTCCACTAAGCTGCTGGCTGGCGGCGAATTGCTGGTGGACCACCTGCCGGAGGAAGGCAACGTGTTTGTGGTGGGCATTTCTGCCGACGATGTTGGTGCGATCGCGCAGCACGTGGTGTCACACGACGGTGTGCGCGTGTTTGTCATTTTTTTAGAGTTTTCGATGCTGTACCCCGAATTTGTTGCTGCGTTCCGTGACGGTGCGGGTGCCGACCGTGTTGTGTTTGCAACGAGCCTGCCGCACTGGAACGACGACAAAACGACGTCGGTGACCGCCCAGAAGTTTAACGCTGCCGTGCCGGATGTCAATAAACGGACGCCGCTGGCAATAATGGGCTTCGCCACCGGGCTGCTGTTGGTGACCGTCCGCTCGCGCATGGAGAAGGTGAATGTTGAGCTGTTTGAAAACTTCTTTTTTTCCAACGTTGTCATCAGAGTGGACGACATGCTGTACGGACCCTTCATTGATGGCAATGCATGCCCTGTTACTGAGAGCGGTGCTGAGTGCGGCAGTAACTACGGTGCGACGCAAATTTCTGTGTGGCCGCTTGCCCGTGCGCTGAACCCCGCTGTGCCGGCGCTGTCCCCTGCCGTGACGCCGTCGATGGAGTACCGGATGCTCGTTGCGAGTGCACTGACGGCGCGGCAGCTGATCGGCGTCATCGTCGGCAGCGTTGCTGCTGCCCTGCTGCTTATTGCCTTGATTCTATTGCTGCTGCACTTCTGCCGCGACTCGCGTGACAACGCTAACGCACCGAAGGAGCGGACAGACCCCGTGACGCTTGTGTTTACTGACATCGAGAGCAGCACGGCGCTGTGGGCTGCGTGCCCCGAGGCGATGCCCGACGCCTTGGCAACGCACCACCGGCTGATCCGCTCGCTGATCACGAAGTACCGCTGCTACGAGGTGAAGACGATTGGCGACTCGTTCATGATTGCGTGCAGGAGTGTGTTCGCCGCCGTGCAGCTTGTGCGGGAGCTGCAGCAGATGTTTCTGCAGCAGGACTGGGGGACGAGCGTGATCGACGACGCATACCGCATGTTCGAGGAGGACCGTGCTGGGGAGGACGAGGACAACGTTCCACCGACCGCGCGCCTGGACGCTGCTGTGTACCGGCAGTGCTGGAACGGCCTGCGCGTGCGAGTCGGTGTGCACACCGGGCTGTGCGAGATTCGGCACGACGAGGTGACGAAGGGGTACGACTACTACGGTGCGACGTCGAACATGGCCGCGCGCACGGAGAGCGTTGGGAACGGCGGGCAGGTGCTGCTGACGCGTGCAGCGTACTTTGCGCTGAGCGCGGCTGAGCGTGAGCAGGTGGAGGTGACTGCGCTTGGCGGCGTGGCGCTGCGCGGAGTGCCGAAGCCGGTGGAGATGTACCAGCTGGACGCCGTGCCTGGGCGCACCTTCGCCGCGCTGCGCCTTGATCGTGAGATGCCTGATCTTGACGATGGCAGTGATTTCGAAAGTAGTGAAGATGTTTCTATGTACAGCGCACGGGCAGGCACCGCTCAAGCCATCGTGTCCATGTTGACGGTGGCATATGGTACCTTTGCCGCCCGGCAGCGGCTGAAGGCGCTGATGCCGCTTTGCGAGCGTTGGAACGTTCGGTTGCCGCGGAGGCCGAGCTTTTTGCAAGATGAGGAGTACTGCCGTCTGGTGATTGATCGACTGGCCGTAAAAATGAGCAGCGTGATGGAGCGGAAGGCTCAGTTGGGTATTGACCAAAATATGTCGTTCACGCTGAGTGCAACCGCTCCTGGTGCGCATGATACCGCCTCTGGTACGTGGGGGAGGAGGAGTGGGGGGCAGAGCCATGCTAGGCGCTTCAGGGAGGCGGCGTCGCAAAGTAATTCTGTCGAGGTGCATGCTTTTACGGCTGATGAGCCGCGTTTTTCGATGGATGATTCGATTATTACTGTCCGTGCTCGTCGCTTCAGGTAACTTGGGGAATGTGTGTTGCCTTTGACTCTGCGTTATGTCTTTGTTTTACCGCTGCAGATGGTAGTAGGCTCCCACTGGCTCCGCACACGCGACCTGCTCAAATGTATTGAATGTAATTCTTAGTGGAGATGTAAAAGGATTTTATGAGAATTTTTTTGACGTCGCTTTTTTTTTTTTCTTAAAGCTGCCTCAGCAAATGCTTTGGAAATTCACCCTGTCGTTCGTACTGCTTTTTGCCGTGAATCCGTTTGCGCAGGTTTGCGGGAAGGAACACGGCCGATGTGAATGCCTTGCACGATTAGGCGAATTGAACATATTTTTCTTTTCCATTCTCTCTCTTAGCTGTCTGTCAAGTGCTTGATAGGGGGAACGGGAGCCTTCACAGTCCTTTTGCTTGCGTCTTTGGGAAGCATGGCTTTGGCGCCCTCTGCGGCCTCCCTGTGGATTGGCATTGGGCTGCGTTTGGCAGAACATATATTCCTGCACATTGGCAATGGGGCCTTTCCTACCTTCATCAAAGTTGGAGTTTCGTAGGGTTGTTTCAAACACGGTGCTGAAGGGCGTATGCACTGTCGATGCCACAGGAGCGGGCAATGCCATGACACGACGTGTCCCGTTCGCCTGCATCTGTACCGTCTCGTGCCTCTACAGCGCCGTCTTTGGAAGACACACTCCCATAACTCGTCTGGTGTGCACTGCGCCTTCTTACCCGGTGCTCCTTCTACCGGGCACGGTGGGAAATTCGCAATGGAGACGACGCGGCTTTTACGGCGCCCGAGCCACTAAGCTGCCCCCACGTTGGGAGGTTGCGCCCACCATCACTCGGCTGCAGGGCGGGGTCGATGAGTGGCATTTTCTGCCCATGACATTTCCCAGCCTGCGGTGCGGGAGGCGGCTGCTGAGTTGGGACCGAAGCCGCTGGTGAAAAAGGGTGGCGGGCATTCAAATAGAGGTGGGCGGCGGTTGCCGCGGCATGCGCTGGAAAGCAGCACTTCATCACACAAGCTTTTTTTCTTGGACCTTCAGGCGGGCTGGCCGACTGTCCAACCGCATGGGCGCAGCTGAGAGCGGGGGGCGGAGGCTCTGCCCTCTCTGAGGCCGGAACCCGGTTGACGGCGTCGGGTGAAAAATGCCTCTGCGGGGGGAGGGGCGCCTGGACAAGACACCTGCGCGACACGTGTGGGAGATGCTCCGGGCGCGGGCGAAGACAGGCTGGAGGATCGCTGCGTCTCCAATGCGACCACGTGTGTGTGTGTAGGGTGTTTTGTGCGTGGACACACTGTGAGGGATGGCTGACTGGTCGACATGTGAGGGCCGCTTTCATGATTATCGGGGTCGGCGTCGCAATCACCCGAAGGATTCCCCCTGACTTCTTGGCTGCGTGGACGGCAGCTATTGGGAGGGGGTGCTTGTCACCCGGCAGTTTGTCTCTTTCTTGCACGTATTTTTGGCGGGCTTGTGCTTGTACAAGTGGTGCCGTTTCTATTCTCTATGCCGGTGCGTCGTGTGATTTGAATGGGGACCAGGCGGAGAGAAGCTTCCCGGCAAGTCTCCTGCCATGGGTGTCTTGCCTGGGCAGCGCCTTACTCTCACGGGCTGCCCGCGCAAGACACCCATGGCGTTTTTTTGCTCGGCCCCAGGCGGATGCCTTTCTCTCTGCACGGGTGCTGGGGTGCTGTTTGCATTCCATTTCCGGGCGGGGCGGAGGCTGCTGCGTGGACGGGTGCGGGGCTCCATTGCAACTCGTGACGAGGGCGGTGGCACGGGGCGTACGCCATGCATTGACTGCCCTGCTATAAGCCCTTACTTGGACACTGGGGCTTTGGGCAGGTAACACCTCACAGCTGGAGAGTATGGGTCCACCTTGAGGGGCAGATGCGTGTTTCTTGGAGCCGCGGCGTATTTTATGTGTCAGGTCGTGGCTTCTGACTGGTGCGGCGCAGAATCACACCAGCAGCGTACGGTGTGTGGGTAGCCGGACAACAATGCGGAGCGACTGCACACATTGTGTTTGCACATGGGCACGCCTGCACACGATCAGTGGCGGCTGACGCCGTTGTCTGCGTGTGTGTGCGTGGCTGGAGGCTTGAACGGTTGTGGGGGATACTGGCTGCAAGGCCGACGATGTGACTCACTGTGGATGGTGGCAGTGCTCGCTTCCCTTCCCTGACGCCTTCCGCATTTACCTGTTTTCTCTTGGCATGTCTGTTTTTCTCTCTTTACTTCTCGAAGATGCACACGAAGAAGGAAATTGGGACCGGGCGCGAATTGCTACTGCGCACTCCAATGGCTCCGGAGGGACCAACAGCACACACACGCGCACACACAACCGTTGCGGCGTGACCGGATCCAGCGGAAGGAGGATGGAAGGAAGAGAGAGTGAGCGGCAGAGGCCTAACATGTCCCGGCGTGTGTCTACTTTCACGGTGCTGCTTCTTCTACTTGTTTTTTTGATGATTTGCTGCAACTTTGGAGCTGCAGCCGCTGGGGGCAGTAAAACAAGGAATACCATTGATCCTTTCACAGGGACGACGTCGATATCATTTGCTAATTGTAAGGAGTTTAACGAAGACGGAAGCAAAATCACCTCGCTCCGTATTTCTGGCCTCGTTAAAGTGGGTGATGATGTATTTGCCGTTGCTGAATCGCAGTGCGGGGAAGGAACGGAGCCGGCAGCTGTGCTGGGATTGTGTCAAAGCACCTGAATATAAGTGATGACCCATTGGATATTTCTACGTCGGATACAAGTTTGTTTTGCATGCAACTTGGGGACACTGTTGCGAGCAGTTTTGGGACAACAGAACTGTTGCGGCCAACGACACGTGTGCTTGGGGACAGTGTCTACATGCTCCTGGGAAACTACAGCCGTACAGAGCCGCAGGTTGAAGATACGAAGGAGCGGGGCCTTTTACTCGTGAGGGGAACTTTCACTGAAGAAAATGGAAAGAAGAAAATCAAATGGAATGAGACCCATTTGGTGAACCCAAAGGAAAATCTGGTTCCTTGACCGAGTTAATTGGCGGTGGAGGATCGGGTGCTATTTTGCGTGACGGCACGCTTGTGTTTCCCATGCAGGCCAAAAACAAGGATGGAACGAGCGTTTTGCTGTCTATGCGCCTCCCCAAGTCGGAGAACAAATGGGAGCTTTCATCCGAGACGCCTGGTAAGTGCTGCAGGGATCCAACCCTGGTGAAGTGGAAAGAAGACAAAGACGACGAAAGACTCTTCATGATGGCTCATTGTGCTGGAGGCTACTATGACGTTTACAGTCCACTGAGAATGGAGTCAATTGGAATACGTTGGGTGAGCCAATTAACCGCGTGTGGGGCAACTCACACAATCGAAAGGGGTACGGCGTCCAGAGTGGATTCACTACCGCAATCATTGAGGAAAAGAGGTGATGCTCATCACCGCGCCGGTGTATCCGAAGGAAGACAATGAAGGTGGAAAAGGTCGGCTCCATCTTTGGGTGACGGACAAGGCACGTGTGTATGATGTTGGGCCGACCCCGTGAAAATGATGACGCAGCCGCGAGCTCGCTGTTGATAAAGGATAAAAATAAAGAGTTGATTTCACTGTACGAGAACAAGAAGAGCGACGGATCATACAATCTTGTTGCTGTGCGTCTGACCGAGAAACTGGAGCGGGTAAAGGAAGTTGTGAAGACATGGAAGGATTTGGACAGCGCCTTGAAATCATGCCGTTCGGTTTCCAGTGGCACTGTCGATGTGCGCAAAAAGGGTATGTGCAATGGTCCTGTTCCCACTGATGGGCTTGTTGGCTTTTTGTCTGGTAACTTCTCTGAGAACACGTGGAAAGACGAGTACCTCGGCATGAATGCAACTCTGACGAATGGGGAGCCAAGGGTTCGCAATGGATTGACGTTCAAAGGGTCTGGGGCAGGGGCGGTGTGGCCTGTTGGCGACATGGGGCAGACTGTGCCGTACTACTTTGTGAACAACGAGTTCACTCTTGTGGCAACGGTGTCCATCCACGAGGTGCCGCAGAGTGGCAGCATTCATTTTATTGGCGTGAGGATGAATGACACCGACAGCACGGTCCTTTTTGTTCTGTCGTACACCCATGACAGGAAGTGGCTGGCCATAGCGGAGAAACGTGCTACTTCGAAGCTCGTCGATGAGTGGGAGCCAAACAAGACATATCAGGTGGTACTGCAAATGGATGATGAAAAATGGACTGTCTTTGTAAATCGATACGAAATCCGCCAAAAGAGATATGATGAGAGTCTGTTTAACTCGCACAGGATCTCACACTTCTACATCGGTGGGGACAGTAAGAACCAAAGTGCAACGGGCGGCCACGTGACGGTGACCAACGTCATGCTTTACAACGAGAAACTCTTAAGTGATAATCTGTAGATCTCCAAGACAGCA
>NW_001849310.1:55468-64737 GCF_000209065.1 Trypanosoma cruzi | reverse complement strand
CTTCGGACACTCGCCGTCGCTCTTCAATAAGTTTACGCAATAACTCATTTCCTTCGTTGCTTCTCCGCATGTACGGAAGCTGCTCAAATAACAAACCCAACTGGGCGCACTCCCGCCTTGCGGCGGCGGGTTGCGGCGTTGAGAGGCCCACCGACCCGTTTCCATCAGCCGATACGTTAGGTGTTGTTGAAAACGACAAGGAGGTTTTTTTCGAAAGCCCCGTCTGCGATTTCCCCGCGGCCTGCTGCATACCTTCCGCTGAATTCCGCTTTCCCACTTCCTCGGAGGGCATTTGCTTTGCGGCGTCCACTTTCGGTAGTCCTTTGCCCTCTTTCAAACCCATGCCAGCGCGGCGGACCCCTCCAAGAATAGACTCCAGCCTCTCCAGCTCCTGACGCTCAGACTCTAGGAAGCGCCTCACGGTACCAAACGTTGGGCCGCAGGGAGTCATTTTCTGATTTTCAATGGAGAAATCAGTCAACGACTGTATGTTGTTGGATGTGGGAATTCCGTGAGGTGCTCTCTGCACGACCTCATTCGTGCCCTGTTTCTCTTCTAGAGGCAGAGAAAAAGACTTTCCCCCCTGCCTGTAGAAAGGCGGCACTGGATTTTCCCGTGACGCATTTGCAACCTGCCCAACAGGTGGTTTGGATGACAATAACTGAACTTGTTCACTCGCCCTGCCTGTTCTTCCCGCCGGCAAAGGAGTGTCCGCGACAAAGACTCGTGGTATCGAGAAGTTTTGTTTCTCCTCCGTTGCTTGAACAACGGTCTGAGAGCATGCCGGAGCGCCACCTCCCATCCGTGCCCTGGCAAACGATGAACGTTGCGGTAAATGACTCTCACAGGGCCTTTCAGAAGACAATTCGCCGTTGTTTTCAACGACTTTCTGCCCGGGGTCTGCTGCAAGGGGTTGCGACGTGGAAACACCCGTTGTCATCGGCTTTACCACCGCCCCCATCGGTTGCTCCTGCCCATTTGACTGCCGTGGCTGCTCCTCCCTGCCGTCCATGGCGCGGTGTGGCTCCCCATCGTTTAAAACCGTTTCTGCCTGTGGTGTTTTGTCCACTTCACTCGTGGCATCCGGCCCCGGTGGGGTTGTCACTTGTAATCCCACCCTTTGCGTCGCTCTGCTGTCGTCCCCATCGCTATTCGCCTTCTCATCGCGTGAGCGGTAAGAAGTGGCAGAGGAAGCAGAAGGCTCCGCGAGCAAAAATGGGTGTGCACTGCAGCGCTCAGGTTCCACAACGTACGGAATGTCGTTTATCAACGCCTCGGCACGTTCCCGCAGGCACTTGTCAATGCTCGCCGTTGACCTCCGCGCCCTCTCTGCGTCGCGGCGTATCATGAGCAGCGATTGAATGTCCTCGTCCGTTTCCAGCTCGGGAATATTCCCAAGTAGCACCCCTCTCACGCGGCTTTCAAGAAATGGGTAACGCGACAGCATTCGCGACGTTGCATTAAACATCTCTTCGGCAATGGACTCGACCACGGCACAGAGGGAGTCTTCCACCAGTGCAATCGAGCGATAGTCCCGCGTCACTGAGGCGTTGCCACGCACGGCTCGCATACGGTTCATGGCAGCCTCCACGCGCGGGTCAGTAAGGTTCAGATCCTCAAGGAAAATTCCTGAAAAAGGCACTTCTGGGAGAAACGGGCACACCTTCTTTAGACTCAAAACTCGTCTTTTTGCCGACTCTGCAGCAGCGGCATTTACGAAAGCTGTTTTCGGGGGCGAGTTAAGGGTAGAATTCGCGGTAAGTGGGTCAGGCTCTGCGGCCACCGGGTCGTCTGCGAAATCCCTCTCAACGCCGCTGGAAACGCTGGTCGCGACGGGCGTCGGCTGCTCCCGATGCCCATTCTCTGCAATGGCTTCTCTAGACGCCGGCCTCTTCTGTTCCTCGCCACTCTGCTTGGAAATGTCAACGCAGCTCATGACGGGTGCTGTTTGCTCCTCACGCCCATTCTGTGCAATGGCTTCCCTGGATGCCGGCCTAGTCCTGATGAACTGCTGACTAGAGCTAGGCGTGTAATTCCTCAAAGTCGGTAGGCGTACCTCAGAACTGTGCCCTGATGAGAAGTTCCATCCCCCTTTCCTACCACTGCCGCTCTGTGGATGCAAGGGGGATACATGGCTTGTGGAGCCTGGTGGCGTTTTCTCTTCATGTGTGCTCTGTGTCGTCGTTGAGGCGGAACTTGGAAGTACCCGCGCCGGCAGGGTCGTCTCATAGCCTATTTTCTTCCCTATGGCCATGGCGTTAGCGGCCAATGGCTGTTTACCCAATTTGTTGAGTATGGGAGGTGAAATCGATGAAGAAGCAAACCTGTTATTATACCGCCTAGAAACAGCTGCAGACGCAGCCACCGCAGCACTCCTATTGTTATCTTCGGTAGAGCCGTTGCCATTGCTCTGCTTTGTCTCGGCCTGCGTTTTGTCTCCCTCCTCCAATGCCGTGCCCCTTCCTTGACACATGCGTTTCACCTCTGCCCGCTGCTCCTCCAAAAATCGTTGCGTGTGCGCTAACGGCTCAAGGCCCTTGTCGTACTTGTTGAGTACCTTCCGCCCCGCACGAAAGGCGTTAAGTCGATTGCTCAGCGAACCCGCAGGCGACGCGTCATCTTTTACATCTATCAGTGCCTTCCAGCGGAACACCGTTATCCCCTCATCGCCACGCATCGTCGCTGGCACTGTAGTCACCAGTGCGGATTTCAATGCAGGCTCTAATTTGCTGAGCGCCACCTGCTGCAGAACCTCCGTTTGCACGACAAATGCTCCGGCGCCAGCGTGCTTCACGCCATTCATGCCATAACTCCGCACTGTATTCACCAACTCCCGCAGACGCTGAGCACCCAACTGGGGGTAGTACTCCTCCTCGTGAGAAAAGTAAAAGGAATACGTGTTGGTTAAACCCCTCACGGTTTCTTGCAATTCGTCACAACGCTGGATTGTGGCGTAGTGCAACGCCTCCCACAGACGATTATTCGCTGAATCCTCCATAAACATGGTCCGCAGCATCGGTCGCTTGACGCGTCCTAACATCGGCACCGACCGCTTCGTCATTTGGCTCAGGCGAAACTCAGGCACCACAATCCATATCAGCTCTTTCTTCCATCTTCGCATGAGGCGCTCGTGCAACTCCGACGGCAACGGGCACGTGACGACACTGGAAGCGGAGTACGACCAGTGAGACTTGACCGCAAACAGTGGGCGAGCTGCCAGCCCACCACGGCCTAAGAGATGCTGGTGAATGCACCACAGCAGTAGCCGTACTACATCCGTCAAAACAGATTCAAATGCGTCCTCAAACAGACGGACAATCTCCGTCCACAGCGGCGGGCTCTCCTTCGTGGAGCTGCCGCTTGTCAGGTACGGAAACCGGCCATCGCTCAGAGCGTCAAGCACGACCAGCATCTCGGTATGAGCCTGGCTAACGACGTCCCCCACATGGTGCAGTGCGGCCTGCAGCTCCGCATCCCACTGCTCAATTAATGGAATGTTGTCGACGCATGAATTCGCCCCTGCGTGGCTCTCGTGCAGCACCTTCGCCGAAATTCTGCCAAGAACGTCCAACAAACCCCGACCGGAGTTGGAACACCGACGACAATTCTCTTCACCGCGCTGACGTCCTTTGCTGCAGTCGCCAACCTCGCCAGCACCCTCCTTGGCGCACGTGCATCGCCGGGCCTCGCAGGCGTCTGATGAACAATTGTACAATAAAAAAATTTTTCCCTGCTCCACGACATCCCGCAGCAGATTTGTGAATACATCCGACAACTCCGCTAGTTCAGTTGTCGGCGGGTACTCCGATGCGGGGTACACGAAGCGCTGTGCCAACGACCTGAGTAGCATTTGTTGCTTGGCCTCAATGGCGCTCACAATACCCATCGCCCGCTGTTTCGTTGCCTCGCCGTTTTCCTTCTTCGCATTCCTCGACTCGCGTTCCACGTTCCTTCGCTGCATCCCCAGCTCGAGCAGCGCGTGGATGGAATTCATTGAAAAGTGGCCAGGACCGTGGGACCCGGACAATCCGTGATAACACGTGTAACCGCCCCCTCTATGAGCGTTAGTGAGTGAATAAATGCACTCAAAGACAACTTTTGCGGCAAAATAAAAAAAAAGAAAGAAAAGGACATGCATAAATAAATTAATTCATTTATTTATTTACATGAGAAGGAAACACATATATGTGGATACGCACTCATGCATGTACAAAAAAAAAAAGGTTACAGGAGCAGAAAAGATGCCATCCACAATGAGAGCCATGCACCACCTTCACTTCGCTACACCCGTGAAAATCGCACGCAAGCATGCGCAGCAGCGGCACTGCGGTCGGCATTCATCCAGCAATAAAGTGGCGGAAAGACAAAATCAACCAAAAAGAAAATGCAGCCACACACAAACAAACGGAAGGAGAAAAAAAAAGACAAAATCACTTCCATCGGCACTCAAAAAGAGGCCCCTCAGCACCGTTCCATCCGTCGCGCCGTAAACTGTCGGCCCCAAAAACTTCAAAAAAAAAAAAAAAAAGAGTAAAAGAAGAACGGCAAGTGTGGCATGCGTAGAGGATTTAAACCGCACCAAAAAATGTACCGCGCGCTTGCGGCACAAGGAATTCCCCAATCGGCGAGAAGAAAGGGCAAGGTCGCAAGCCGCCTGCACAAGAACAGGCAACCACCCAAGCAAATGATATCAACGTCCGGCAACGCAAAAACAAGAAAAAAAAAGACTGCAAATAAGCAGCGGCAAAAAAGCCCCCGTACTGAGTAGCTTGAAAGCCCCACACAGCACGAAGCCCATACCTTTCGTCAAGCCAAAAGCAACAGCATGCCCCCGTGCATGCAGGAAATATCCGTCCAATACACGTAGTCAAGACAGTACACACGCAGTTATGCAGCAGCGTGCGTAATGTAAGCGTACAGTCCAGAAATGAGTTTCGTGCAAAAAAAAAAAGTGAAGGTGCGACTCCCAGTAACGCGCCGTCGCCGAACCGGTGCAGGGACCCAAAGCCAGTAACTTTTGCCGCCGCAGAAGTGGCCAGGCATCCAGCGGCGTCTCGTCGCCTACAGGCCACACAACAGCAGGGACGTCGAGGTCCGTCTGCATGCACTGGAAAATCACCGTGCGGATGTCGGCTGTCACAGCGGCGAATACCGGCTGCATGGGGTCCAGCCTCACCCCAAAGCCAACCGTGTGGCTGCGCGATCACAATGCAGTCACCATCCCGGCCTTGTAGGCCTTGATTGAAGTGGCCAACAACGAATCATTCGTGCACATATCGTGCCGAGCAACTTTTCATTTGGTTGCTACGCCTCCACTCACTTAAAGACACACACCTGTGGCAAACATAAGCAAACAAAAAAAACGCCCAGGCTATTTGAATTTGTTTGTCTCGCATGAATCATGAGATTGTGAAGCCACCTATCGTCGTAAAAGCCTCAATTTGTACCTTTTCTTTCCCCTTTTATTTTCCCCACAAAAAATGTAAAGAAAAGGCAAAAATATATGCAAATGTATACAGGTTTAAATAATTAATTAATTAACTGCTGTATTGGCATTTAAAATTACCAATTTTCCGTGTTTTTGCCTGCATTCTGTAGTTGTTTGCGTTGTAAAGGGGGGAGGGGGAGGGGGGATAAAAAAAAATATACTATCCATGTATAAATATGTATGCATGTATACACACATGGAGAAACAAAGGTAGGGCAAGAAAGAAACATTTTCTTCCCATAAAAAAAAAAAAAATTTATTTCTTTTTTCAGAGTCCCGTCCAGTCGTGTAATCTTTGCTCCTTGTCTCCTCCCCATATGAGGCCGGATGCAACTGCCAATGCATGCGCCGCAATGGGAGGGCGGTGCGTGATGCTCCCTTCCTGTTGTTCCGCCCCTCTCCCCCCGAATTTAAAAGGAATTGTTGGGCCACACCGTCACACCGCCATAAAATGGCATAGAAGATTCCAAAATAAAATACGTTGCAGAGGCCCTGTTTCTCTCCTTTTGATTTTTCTTTTCCTTTTTCTTTGCTGCCGTTGGCCTCGTCTCGATGAACGGGGTGCTCCTGAACTTTTTTTTTTTGTTTTTCCCCCGTGCGTGTTCACGCAGGCGCAGATGGATGCCGTGCGGGAATGCATGCCGACGGGGATGACCGAAGCAGAAGTCTCCGGCCAAACACGAGGACGAAAAAAAAAAGTAGCTTCCACACATGATGACGACACGCGGTGCCGTATTTTGTGAGTGCCGCCAAAAGTGTCGTGGCCCACTTGGAGAATCCACTCGCTGCCGGCGGGGCTTTAGAAATATTTGCGTCGCGCTCATCAGCCGGCGGCGGTGGCGGCCGCTCCACCAGCGGGGTGCTGTCCCCGCATGCCACGTCGGTTGTCCCCGCGCGGTGGTTGTCCCTGCTGGAGCCGCTTTCCGTATTTTCGTGGCGCCTTGGCTGCTCCGCCACGGCCTGGTTGAGCCGCATCGCCTTCAGGGCGCGGTGTGTCTTGTACACCTCCTCCTGCTCCCGCAGCTGCTGCACCTCCACGGAAAGCCGCTTGGCGTTCTCATCCGCTTCCAGCAGCATGGCGTAGTCGTCAAGGAGTTGATTGGAGTTCTCCTCGAGTTCCTCGTCAAGCTCAATCGCCTCCACTAACGCCGCTGTCGCTTTTGCATGGCCGCCGTGCCTGCGCTGACGTCGGTTGTTTTTGCCCTTTCGGCCCTTTTGCTCGTTTTTCCCGCACTGCGTCTCTCCCTCTGCTGGCGGATGGCCCACTGCAGCATGTGTGGCGGTCTCCACGTGCTGTTGTGTGCATCCGTCGTCCTCACCGTTGCTGTGATGATTATTTTTGCTCTGGAGACGAGCCTCCACCTCATCGGCAAACATCACACGGCGAGTATGCTGTGTGGCATTGTCGTCATGGGATGTGTTGGGTTTCGTCCCAACAGTGTCCATGTTGAATTCTTCTCCCTCCCGGTATGTATGCATGTATGTATGTATCTATGCAAATTATCCCACTTTATTCCTAAATGCCTGTTGGTCTTTCTTTTTATTTTATTTTTCCTTTTCTTTTTTTTTTTTTTCTTTTTTGCTCCGCTCCACAAATCTCGTGTGTCTCCGATAGTTTCCCTGCTGCAATTAAAACACACAAAATAAAAATAAAAATAAAAATAAATTAAGAAAAAAAGAAGGCCACTCATATGTGTCACAGCATCCATATGTATACAACATACATGCATGTTGTAAAGCCATGTCGACAGCGGCCTCTCCCTCCTTTTCTGCCGCGGAGATGCACACAAAGAAAAAGAAAAATAATAATAAAACCGAGACGTTGAAGCGGCGTTGATGTAAAAAAAAAAAAAAAAAGAGGAGGAATAAAAAGTGGGCTCACAACACGCACACATACAAAAAAAAAAAAGAAAAAAACTATGAAAAAAAAAAAAAAAAGAAAGTGATTTGTGTATACTACAGTCAAACATATACATATATATATACATGTGTATGCACATATGCACCGAGTACATTACTCCTATAAATGGTGAATACGTTCACTTGTGTCTTTTGTCAAAAATAATAAATAAATAATAAATAAATAATAAATAATAAATAATAAAATACCGTTTGGGATGTCTTCTACACGTTCACTTCGCCCATTCCACCCATCGCTAAGATGATTCCCCCGGTAAACACCCAATTTACGGTAAAACTGACACGCACATGGACGTAAAGCCTATAAGGCACATAAATATATACATATACATATATATATATAGGCACACAAGAAAAACAAAAACAACAAAAACAACAACAACTAAAAATAATAATAATCAACGCCTCACCAGTCAATTAATTATTAATAATTTTAAAAAAAAGAAAAAAAAAAGGAAGAGAAAAAAAGGAAAAGAAAAGGAAAAACACAATTACATTTTCTCCATCATGTCATTATAACCGCATAAATATTTATGCAGCAGCCAATCGAGTGTTCATGATGATTCCTTTTATTGTCTACATTTCATGAAAAGTACCACAAAAACAAAAAACAAAACAAAATAAATAAATAAATAAATAAATAAATGAAAATAAAACGGTGGGAAGAGTGCAGGTCCAAATAAAGCCTCCCACCCCGCCCTCCACGTGTGTGTGGGAGGAGAGGTGTGTAAGCGACTAAAACTTTAGTTTTGAAATGGAAATTATACAACGATGAATTGGACAGACACACAAAAGAAAAAAAAAAGAAAAAAAAAGTACTATTGAAACATGTTTACCAAAAACACATGCATATACATATATATATATATATAGAATGATAACAATGAAAGGTCTTCAGTAATTGTCCTACCGGCATGTAAAGAGGCACACGCAGACAACTCCCACACACACACACACAGACACAGACACAGACAAATTGTGTAAATTATGTGGGAGAATTGCCCCATGGATGTCACTGTTTCTCTTCTTCTTTTTGATGAGGGGGAGAAAGAAGAGGGGGCTGCTTGAGTCCCTCCTTCGCCAGAGACAATCCACTTGTTCCTTAATTGGGGTCATGCCGACTCCCTCTTTCTCGCCCTCTTAGCTTTTACAGCACTCAGTAATAAAAAGCACCCATTTCAATTCAAATGGAGGTGCCATGCGATCCACTGTCCTCATTCACCAGTCCTTCTATTCCCTTTCCCATCCATAGTCAGAGAATTTATAGCCACCATCGCAGCCAAACTCACCATCCTCATCATCATCGCTTGTCGTAGTGGACGAGTCTGGAAAATGCTGACGCAGCCGGAAGACGTTGGTTATTGGGCAGAACATCTTGTTGGGATCCGGTGCGTATTTGTGGGAAGTTGGGCGATAAATGCTGGACAAACTCAAAGAGGCGTATTGATCCATAGAAAGACTATGGCGCTGCAGACTCTTCTTCGTCTCCTGCCCCTGATTGTCGTCAGCGTCTTCTACATTTTGCCAGCCGCCATCCTGCTGCGGTATGGGCAACGTGGAATGCTGATTAAATACCTCTTTGTTGTGTGGAGAACAAATGATCGGTGACTTCATCGGCACAACTTGAGGTACCGCCGAGGTGCGTCTACTACGCCGCACGTCGTTTGTCACGTCCCCACCCTCGTTGTTGTTGTCGCTACAAGCAAAACAGTCTTCTCTCTCCAAGATAAAAACGACACCACTGGAAAAACGATGCTCCCGTTCGACCTTGTACGGCCCGGGGTAGAATCCCTCAAGCAAATCCTCTTCACCGGTGCTCTCACTGACAGTGGAACCCTCCGTGTGCTTTTCCTTCTGCTTG
>NW_001849310.1:51216-55368 GCF_000209065.1 Trypanosoma cruzi | reverse complement strand
CACAACACACAAGAAAAAACAACAAAAAACACAATACGGAAAGAAAGGGTGGAAATGATGTTTTGTGGCTAATAAGCCGTCAATCCCTTCCCGAGCAGCACACGAACCTCATCGAGAACCATCTCCGTCGATTTCGCCTCAAGCGACTGTCGCCCCGCCTCGTCCATCAGCCGCCCCAAAATTTCATGCAGCTGCAACGAGCGACGTCCTCGTGGCGCTTTGGCCTCCGATTCCCAGCGATATTCCTTCGGGCGCGCCGCATGGAGCTCCTCCTTCTGTTCACGCAAGTGACCGCGAAGTTTCTCCAATTCGCGTTCAGTTTCTTGCAGTGCGGCCCGTGTGGACTCCTTCTCGCGGTCCGCCTCGCATTGACGATCCCACAGCACCTTCAGTTCACACTCCTTATCCGCCAACTTCTGTCGTGTCTCCTTGTGCGCATGCAACTCCTCGTTCAGCCGCTCGGCGATGCCCTCCGTGTCCCGGCGTTGCCGCTGCAGTTCCTCGTTTAGACGTTGAATGCGTCCCTGCATCTCGCCATCCCCGTCCCTCCCGTTACTTTTCTCTTGTGCTTTTAGGGGTTGCCCCTGTGGTTGCCTGCCATGTTCAAGCGCTTCCTCCAGTGCCGCCTCCAGTTCCTCAATTTGACGCTGCGCTGCGGCCAGCTGTGCCTCCGGCGTGCTCTCCTTTTCCATCCGCAGCGCCGAGGACGTGTAGTAATTTGGCGCGTTCGCGGTGCGAAAGTTGTCCAGCTCCTCCTTCGTGTGGCGTAACTCCTCCTGCACCGCCCAGAGGTCATCCTCCAGCAGCTGCACCTGCGCCGCCGTTGGGTTCTCGTGTAACGCCCGCTTGAGACGATTTTCAAGGTCCGCAATCTTCTCTGCAAATTCCTCCTCCACACCGTCACGAGAGAGAACGGCAGAATCGGCAGCGGGACCGAAAACGGGAAGTTGCAACGCATTGGGCCGAAGTCTCCGCGGCGTCGCGTGCGACGGGGTGCTTGTGGACGATGGCCACGGCGTGTGCAACGACAGTCCGCCCTCGGTGATTACCTGGTTGAGCTTCTCCAGCTCCCGCCGACGCTCCCCGAGCTCCTGCTGCGTCGCATGGCTGCTGCTCTCCAGCTCCTGGAGTCGTTTGAGCTTGCGGCCATGCTCCCCCCGAAGTTCCTCCAAAGCGTTCTGCAACGCGCGGCGTGCGGCATCTGCGCGCTGCTCATCCTTCCAGCCGGACTCGCGTTTCTTCAGCGCGTCCTCCAGCTCTTGCACCTGCCCGGCCGTCAAACGAACAATCGTGCTATCCGGCCTGTCGTAGTTGCAAAGAATGGCGGAGCGCAATGTCACTATGGTGTCCTCCGTGAGCGTCCAGACAACGTTTGTGCCACGAAGAGTGCCCCTGTCTTCCGCTCCGAAGCTTTTCTGGGCGTCGTTGTCACCATCCTCCTCCTTGTTCACCTGCATGGATCGGCCCTCCAGCACGGCATGTAGTCTCTCCTCCTCGTCGGCGTATTCTCTCAGCGTCTGTCGGAACGCATCGATCTGCTCTTCCATGCGGGCAATGGCAAATCGATCGTTCAAGTGCTGCATATCGTACTCCGCGAGTTCTTCGGTGGCGTTTGCGGCATCCATCTGTGCCACCACCCACTGCTGCAGGTACCCCAGAGCCTGACTGCCGTTCATGGCGTCCCCGTACGTAAACCGGGGGTTTGACAAGTACTTACTCTGGATTTTCTCCTTTGTTGCGGCACTCATCTTGGCAGGATCAAACAATTCCACAGTGCGCACAAATTCCGGGCTGCGGATGACACTCTGAATCTGCGCCCATGACACACACTTTTCCCCGATAACCGTCAACACCGCCTCCATGACGAGAACAACGATTTCTGGTGGGTTGCGGTAGCACCGTGTCTCGCGCCAATCTCTGGCCTCAACCTCATGGATGCGGGTACATGCCTCTACGAGCGCTCGCTCCGCGGCACTCGCCGCATTCTCTATCCGCCGCCGTGAGACCACATACGCCGCCTGCTTTGTCGCAATGGCCTTATGAATGGCCTCCATCTCCTCATTCACGCGTGCACGCCGTTGAGGCAGTTGCTCGAGCCGAGCCATCACCCTCTCCCTCTCCTCCGTGGATACAAGACCACTCCCTGCTGATTGTGGATCGGGCAGAGACGCGGCATCATGGCGCCATAACAGCAGCTGCACATGACGAGGGGCAGGAGAGGCGGCAACAGTTGCAAGCCCCCACTGCCATTGGTGATTTTCGTCTATATACTCAAATGCCACAAGGTCGTTCACACAAACACGAACGTGGCGAGGATCGCTATGCAGAAACTCAAGCGTCGATGATGATGTTGCCTTGCAACTCGTTCTTGCAAAGGCAGTGACTGGAGTAAACGTGGGAAAAGCTTTGACAGAAGCCGTATCCCCAGCCGCCGACCGTGGGGATGAATAGAGCGTTCCCGACCTCTTTCCCCTCCTCATTCGTAAAACTTTCTTCCCGCTCCCCTCCTGCCTCGTATGGAATGCACGCCCAGTATGGATCCCCCCGCGGATGATGTCGATATTTCCACCTCTCCCTCTTCTTCGCTATATATATATATATATATTTTTCCCCCCTCAAAAAAAAAATAATAATAATGATAATAATACAGATACCCGGCACCGCAAGCAGAAAATGCTACAAGAAAAATATATTTATATACCGACAACACTGATAATGAAGGAAGAGCGTCCCTACGCAGCCTTATGCCTCCACGCTGTTTGTGTTCCTTTCCTGTTGAGCGGCAGAGCCGTGTGAATTGTGTGGCTGCCTCCCTTCACTGCATGGGCATGCGCGTATCAAGGGGGAGAAAGGGGGAAGGAGGTGTTGTTAAAAAAAGAAAGAAAAGGAAAAAAGCCAAAGGTGAATGAAGGCAAATGGTGTGGAGGGGTCAAAATGAGATACACCACATGCATTGAAAAGGGGAAAAAGAAAAAAGAAAAAAAAAAGGGGTGTGGGGGAAGGAATGGAGAAGGGAGAAAAGTATTGCCGCCACAAACACACCTTAAAGAAAATTACACAACAAAAATCAACTATGCAGACAAACGCACGTCGAATATTTCAGTTCAGTTATATTTATTTTTATTTATTTATTTATTTATTTGTTGTTGTTTACGGCCTGTTGAAATGCGTGAGAAGAATGCCGTTGTTGCTTTTATACCTCCATATTTACTTCCTTGCATGTACGCATGTGGGTTTATTTTGGGGCTGACGCACACGACCATCATCCCTCCCTCTCCTTCTCTCTCAGTCTCTCTCTGTTTCCCCACAACCCCCCCGCCAGGCATTCATGCGGTGAGAAACACACGGAACGACCCAAAAAAAACTTTTAAAATTAAAAGGAATAAAAAAAAAAAAAAGAAAAAAAAAACACTAAACGGGGAAAAAAAGAAAAGAAATAAATAAATAAAACAAAAAAAAAAAACAAAAAAGGAGAAAATAAAAATAAAAAAAATTCCCCCCACCCATATTTATTCGTCCCTGTTATTGAAGAGAAACATGGGAAGAAAAAAAAAAAAAAAAGACTGCTAGAAATAACATGTGACGGGGGAGAAGTAAAATAATAATGGCCGCTGCCACCGCACACTAAAGACGTGTCATGGATTGCACACAGACACAATAATAATAAAAAATGAGAATATTATCCCTTACCGTAAACAGATACATGCGAGCATAACAAACAACACCAAACACCCAACAGAAAAAAAAAAAAAAAAAAAACCCTCCAGAAAATATAAAAGTTGATTCATTGCCTTTTAATCCAAATAAAATCACTTCCTTTCTTTTCTTTGTTTTTTTCTTTTTTTTTCATTATTATTATTATTATTATTATTTTATTGGCTTTATCGGGATCTCTCACTTATTTGCTTTTTTCTTTTTTCCTTTGTATGTGTGTGTGTGTATATGTGGGAGGAGCGATCCTACTTCTTGTATTTACATGCATGAGCATACACGCCTCACCGTTGCCTCCCTCCTTCCCTAAATATTTCTCTTCTCAGCGTGTGGGTGCTTGCGTAGACGCCATGAATTCCTGCATGGCGGACTCACCAAGAGACCTCACCATCTGAGCAAACCGTGTGTCTGCAGAGCGCACAAGATCATACGGCGACCCCA
>NW_001849310.1:0-51116 GCF_000209065.1 Trypanosoma cruzi | reverse complement strand
ATTGTAATGACAGTGTGCCCCGCAAAGACATGGGTGACGACATGTTGAATCTGTTTGTCAAGCGTGGGGTCAACATTGGCGGTAGCTTCATCCATCAGAATAAAACTGCAACCCCGCCGCAGTAGGGTCCGTGCCATGCAAAGCAACTGCCGCTGGCCAACGCTAAAGTTTGCGCCCCCCTCCTCCACAGGGCACTGCAGCGGATCCGTCTCCGCAGCAAGCCGGTCCTCCATGCCTACAAGCCGTATCGCCTCACGCACTTGCGCGTCGCTGCAGACGTTGAGTGGATCGAGGTTTTCACGCACCTTACCGTTAAACAGCAATGGGTCCTGTGGAATCATCGAAAAGAGTTGGCGCAGCGCACGCAGGCTGTAGGAACGAATAGGACGCCCCGAAAGAACAATCTGCCCATCCTCAATATCCACCACGCGGAGAAGCGTCAGAAGCAACGATGACTTGCCACTTCCCGTGCGGCCGATAACACCGACCTTCTGTCCGGCGGGTATTGTGAAGGTCAAGCCGCACAACACATGTGGTAAACCCGCGCGGTACCGCATCGTCACATCACGGAACTCCAAAGACCCCGCCGCCACATTTTCCCTCCTGCCATTATCATCGTTGTGGTTGTTGTTGTCAGCAGGAGAGTAGGACAACTCAGGTGAGGCATCGCTGGCATGGCTTTCTTCTAGCAGCGGTACGGAAACCGTTGCGGTACTCGTGTCATCGTCGTCGTGGGTAATACCTGCTGGGGTTATGGGATCCCCCTTCCGCTCCCTCCGCTTTTTATCATTTTTTTCCAGCGCCCGAATGGCCTCATCAATCTCCTCCATGAGGTCCTCATGCTCAATGTTCGACGTGTAGTGTTGCACACGTTCGACACAGTTCATGTCTGCCTCCACGGAGGCTGCCTGATTCACCACATATTTAAGCTGGGAGTTGATGCTTACTGCCATGGTGAGGCTCAACGCAAGTAAACCAACATCAACATGGCCAAATCGCAGCATCACAAGAAGCACCCCAACCAACGCAACGGATGTCAACACAACGTTACTGAGTATCTCAATGCGCACGGCAAGCCAACAATCGCAGACTGTCTGCATGTATGAACAGGCATAAACGGTATCGATACGCCGTAGTGCCTTCGCCACAAAGGCGGCGGTTCGATCGTATGCGGCGATGGTCCACCGACCAGAGAGCATCTCGCCAAGAACCGAGAAGACAGGGGAGTTGGAGCGATTTGCAATGCGGCGCATCTCGCGGTTCGCGCTGTTATAAAACACCATCAGCCTGTAGTACACCAGCAAACATGGGATAATGGCAATGAGTACAAAGTACTGCGAAATCGCCATCACGGCAATGGAAGAAATGACCGACAAGGTAGATTGGAAAAAAAATATAACACTACTTTGCAGATTCGAGTCAATGGTGCTCATGTCCTTCGAGAACCGATTCATCACACGGCCAAGTGGCGTTGTGTCAAAAAATGACATGGGCGCCACTGCGACGGAGCGCAGCAGTTGAGAGTGCAAGCGCCATGAGCCGATACGTAACACGGCGTAGGCGGAGGCATTACGCAACGGGGAGCATAACGCACTGGCGGCAACAAACGCAACGTACAACAGCAAGTATGTCTTTGGCTCCAATTCAAACCTTTTCACAGACCAGAACGAAAGCCAAAGCGAGGGGGACACAAGGAGAAACTCCGTCACAATAAAAAGGAGAAATACCAACCCACAAAGGGTGGCACCGCCGCAGGTCTCCAAGTACTTGACGTATGTCAACAATGAGACCGCACCCACCGCTTTCTCCTCATCTGTCATGAGTTTTCCGTCCATATTCTTCTCCTCAGTGCTCCCGTCCTCCTTTTTCTTCTCCCTATTCTTGTTCTGCTGCTGCTGCTGCTGCGACTGTTCCTCATTGTCTTCATCGTCGTAGAAGAGAAGCGTACTAGCGTTATGATTCAAATCATTATCGTTATTGTCTTCGTCCCCGTTGTTGACGCCGGTGATTTCACTCTTCGGTGCCCGCAACTCTCCCACCGCCTCGCCACCTTCAACGGAGAATGACGCTGCTGCCGCCGCTGCTTCTGCTGCTGCCGCAACAATGGGTGTTGCTTCACGACCCGCAATGAACCGCCCGTAATCCTCGTACGATCCTGCAAAGGCGACGGTCCCGCCCTCCTGTAGAAGAATGATGTGGTCTGCGTAGCGCAGCTGATGCAGTTGGTGGGTGACGAGCATCCGCGTCGTTGACCGCAGCTCGCCAAGAATGCACTCATGCATGACGTGTTCCCCAACGTGTGCGTCAAGGGCGGAGAGTGGGTCGTCAAGCAGATACAACTCGCGCCCTGTTGCGTACACGGCCCGGGCAAGGCTGACGCGTGCCTTTTGCCCACCACTCAAGTTTACGCCCTTCTCACCAATCTCCGTCTCCACACCGTTCAAGAGAAGCTTGAGGTCCGATTCCAGCTGTGTGCACCGCAGCGCACGCCGAAAGCGAGCCTCGTCCATGTCGCTAAAGAAAAGAATGTTCTCTTTCAGCGTGGCGTTCATGATCCATGCCTGCTGCGGCACGTAGGCGATGTTTGGCACGGAACGGAGAAAACCCGATGTCACCTCGTGGCCGCCGAGCAGAGATTCAATCAGCGTGGACTTGCCGCTACCGGTGTCACCGACCACGCATGTAAGTTTTCCCTTCGGAATACGCAGTGTAATGCCGTGAAGGAGGTCTTTTGGTCGCAGCTCATAGTACTGGCTGGAGCTTGTAGGCTCTGCGCCATCCGGCTTCTTCTTCTTTTGCGCGGCCCGCAGCTCCTTCGCATTCGGTGGCAGTTTTTGCGGTACAAATGTGGAGATGGTAGCGCGTGTGAACTCCGCCGCCACCGATGCCATCATGGGTGTATGCATCAGGTCTTTGATCTCTTCTGGTATCGCCTGGCTGTTGGCCGTATGCTGCAGAAGCATCTCCCGCATCCCGTCATCGGCATCCTCGCATTCAATGAACTTCGTGACGCGGCGCATGGACACAACGAAGCGAACCAAACCTGAAAGGGCGACAGGAATCATGACAAATGGTGTCTGCATGATTCCGAGCAGCGCAATGGCTGGGAACACAATGGCGGGGGTCAACTCGTGGCCCATCTCAATGTACAGCAAAAAGACAACCGCCACGACAAATGCCGGAATGGCGTTGGTGAGAAACGAGATGGAGACATACAACAGTTGCAAGGCACGCAGAGCGGCGAGCTCCTCCCGTCGTCTCTCCTCAATGCGTCGAATAAACGACGGTTCCCACGACATAAATTTCGCTATTCGCACGCCGGAGAAAAACTCATTCGTCACCTTCAGTCGCGCATCTGTCGCCCGCGAGAGTCGTCCGTACACGGCGTAGTAGCGGCGCATGAGAATTCCCTGCAGTGGCATAAAAAGAATAAGGACACCGAAGCCAGCAAAGGCACACCAGCCAACAAGGCGATACAAAAGCGCAAGGGCAAAGATGAGTTGCAGCGGGGCACCAAACAAGAAGGGTAGCATCAGTGGAAAACTCCTCGCGCTGTTCATGTCGCTGCTCACCATGTTGACAATGCGGCCCACGCTCATCTCCGGGTGGGAAAGTGCCTTTCGTAAAATGGTTCCACATTTCTCAAAAAGAACGCCCTGCAGTGCGTTCTGAAACGTGTAGCCGCTGCGCCATCCAAGCTGCGTCAGTTTGCTGCCAGCCGCACTCTGCACAAGCGTTAAGAGAGAAAAGGCCAAAACAAGCAGCAGCCCGTCACGCCAGCTCGGGTCCGCTGTCTCGATGTACTCGATATAATACTGAAGTACCACCGGCACGGCGAGTTGACAGGTGTCACGGAGCAAACGGAAGGGGATAAGCACGTAAACGTGGTAGCCAAGTGCGCTAAAAAGGGCGCGTGCAACAGACATGGGCTTCGGCCTCTTCTGCGTTGTGACCGGCATACCGCCCTGCCGCCGCTTCTTCTCCGGCAAGGGACAATGAATGACAATGTCATCCACGCGCTCACAGGTGGCGGTGGCGTTCCCGGAGGACGTGTTAAACAGATATTCACCCTCCACAACACCATTCGTAAAGGGCGAGCGAGACGCGTTCCTGTTTTCCTCCTTCAGGCGGTGAGTGGGCGGCACACGCCACTCCACCCCTGCGTAAAGTTGCCGCGGTGTGCGCTTCTGCTGCGCGTACCCCACCCAACGGAGCTCCCCCGCACTGTCACGGTCCCTGCGGTGGCGCACCTCCACGCCAATGTACGCATCCCACACATGACGTTGGAACCGCTGCTGCTGGAGGACACGCGACAGCATCAGGCCACTGTTGTATGCGCGGGACATGCGCGTTGGTCCTGGCATCTCCTCTTCACTCAGCTCCTCCCGTGCAGCGCGGAACATGAGGTCGCCTATCCATGTGTAGTACAGCTGACCACAAATCCAACTGGCGGCGTCTTCGGGCTGCAATTTATACGGCGGCTCCGGCCCCCATAAATCATTCAGACGCTTCCGCCACTGATGTCGACGTGTATTTAATTGCTGTTCGCATTTCTCCAAATTTCTCATCGCCTTCTTTGCCCGTTCATCAAAAGAGCGTTGATTTTCGCCCTCCTTCCCGTTCACCGCGAGCAATGACGCACGTGTCTCAGCATCAAACTCACGACCCATTTTGCCGGCCGTTTTCTTTATTCGATTATTCTTCTCTTTACTTTATATATATTGCCCTCTTTTATTTGCTTCTCCTTACAAATGACAAATCTACAGAAATACATACAGGATACGGTATACACAAAGCAGTAATGCGTAGTTAATGTAAGGACAGTTATTTCTACAACTGTTGTTTTTTTGTTTTTGTTTTTTTTCCTTTTCTGCCCACACACACACACACAAATACGCCTCCCTCCTCTCACTTTCAGTCATTTATTTTTGCCTGATTTTCTCCTCGCCCCCCCCTCCCCACACGGTGGCTGTTGCGTGGAGGCAATAAATTATTGCAGAACACATTTTGGGCATTAACCTCCCCAATTCTGCTGGTGTGCCTCACTTGTTTCTGCATGTGTTTCTGCCTGTGTGCACACAATAGGGGGCGACATGACAACACGGGGGGCCGTGTAAAGACAAATCCTCCGCAGACAGACAAAGACAGGAAAAGAAAAAAAAAAAAAAAAAAGAAAAAAAAACGATGCCGGAAGCAGCGGTTGTATAAAAATAAAAATAAAAAATAAAAAAAAATATCAACGCCACGCTTCAAACTTTTGTTTTCCTCGCCAAGACAACACGCACAACACCGCGAATCAAAAAAATCACGCCTCCACATTTCATTCATAAAAGATAATTTTTTTTTTTTTTTTACGTTGGGTTTTGGCCAGTGGAGGACCAAAGAAGAGAGTGTGCAAGAGAGAAAAAAAAAAAAAAAGACATACACACATGCCTGCAACACACGTGTATACATCAACACAAGACAAGACACGCAGCACACACTCCACTCCACTCCACTGCCAAAAATAAAACAAACATAACACACACACACACACACACACACACACATCAAACATATAAACAAATAAATAAAGTTATCGTGATATCCATGAAAAACCACCATAAATAATACACGTGCATACAAGTACATGCACGGGAAAAAAGGTATAAATATCCGTATAATTGGCTTTTGTGCGAATACGCTTTCAAGACACCTACAAACGCAAACCCCCACACACACACACAGAGAGAGACAAAAAAAAAGGTAGACGGTTGTGTTTCCTATTGTACACAACCGCACTAAACACGTTTCATGATGCCACGCATAGCATTAGACGCGGCCACGGACATTTTCGCAGCGGCCTTAGCTCCGGCGCCGAGAGTGAGGCACGTCATGTACATGCCAGCGCGACGAGAAAACGACATGGTGCGCTTTGTGGTGGTGGCCATTCGTCTGGTGCCTTCGGCTGCGGCGTCTGTCAGCTTCACTCCACATCCAATCGGAAACAACACGAGAGCCTCATAGCACCAGCCAGTAGCCAAGGCAGAAGTGTCAGAAATGGCAGTCCTGGCGGCAATCATGGCTTTTGCACCGGCTAACTTGAGTGCTGACGCAGCGCGACAGGCGCTGCCAACTGTCATGTAAAGATGAAAAAAAGCAACCTGAAGAGTGCCTCTGCCGCAGCGCACCGTTGCACCGACAGTAAAAAAAATGCTCAGCTTTGACAGCTGGATGGGATAGACGTGATTCACGAGCCAAATTAAACCCTCCAAAACACGTCTTG
Organism: Trypanosoma cruzi; assembly: GCF_000209065.1. Classification (NCBI taxonomy): domain Eukaryota; phylum Euglenozoa; class Kinetoplastea; order Trypanosomatida; family Trypanosomatidae; genus Trypanosoma; species Trypanosoma cruzi. The sequence continues at coordinate 44,851 of NW_001849310.1, read as the reverse complement.
TGCTGCCAATTGCGAACCACACCACCACTTTCCTTGAATCATGCAGTCGTTGCAACACACGCACACAACGCACGAATACCCCCGCCGGCATAAAGAGAAGAAAAGAAATCAATGCGAAAGGCTCTGCGCATTGCACCACGTCATTAGGTCCGTCCAACGGCACAGGAGTCAGCGGATTCTGAGCCTCAAACCATTTCTCCTTGGGGCACGGCGTCAGCCTACACGGTGACGGTTCGCGTAAAGGCATTTGGCGCTGTATGGGAGTGAAATGCCCCGCCTCGTCTTCTAAATGGCTCCTGCATTCTGCCTTATTGAGCCACACCTCACCCCCCGCACACGCGCAGAGCAACGCGTAGTCCTCTTCGGCCCTTTTAGCGGCCTTTGCTAACTCCTTCTCCTCCTCCTCCTCCTCTGTCAGCAGCCTTCCCTCAGCGGTGGTTTTGATGGTGCTGCCGGAATCAAATAAAACATCCCCGCCCGTGTTGATGCCAACTGACGCCGTGTCCGTTGGGGGCGGGTTGCTACTTTCCCCTGGTGCTTTGGGGCAATAAAATTTGCGAAAAACACGTTGGAGGCCCCAGACGTGCTCTTCTATGAGACGGTGCATTGCCTCCACCGCCTCCCGCTCCAGTCGCATAATCGTCGCCTCGGACTCCGGAAGAAGCCGAAGTCGCTCATCAAACTCCGCGGAGAGAATGGAACGCATCATCAGAACCTGTTCCACTATAATGTCAAAGCGCTCCCGAGACTCCTGATCTCTGTATAGCCGGCAAAATGCCCAGAGCCTTCGCCTCCTTGTGTGCTCATCATCATCAAACGCCTCCCACACCCCGCCAATGTGCTCCGTTGAGTGGGAGGAGCGTGGCGTTTTAAACCGCGAGTCGTAGGCACCACCGGGGTTGGAGAGCAGCGATGAGTCCCACGCAGGAGAACTGCCGCCCTCATTGGCTGCAGAAAGTGCCCCCTTTGCTGTCGCCATCGCAGCAGCATCGGTAGAAGAGAAAAAGGGATCCCTGTAACTGCTGGTATAAACGTCTGAATGAGGGCCCGGGTTCATCGCTGTGCGGGGCTGTAACTTTTTGTCGTTATTCGCTAAATAAGTCCCTGGAAGTGTGCGTCGCGCTTTCACGGAGTTATCGTTGTGCATTCCCCCGTCTGCCTCAGCCTGTGCCGTGAACAACAACAACAAAAAATCAGCACAAACTCCTCCCCTGCGACAGTGTTTTTTATGCCAGGAAGAGTGCTACTCGCAAAACGTGTCCCCCTCTTCCAATGATAATTGCTATCCCACACACACACACACAGAGAGAGAGAGAGAGAAACAGCAAGAAGAAAGAAAAAAAAAAAAAATTCGGCACGGCAAAAGCCTCCCACAGACGGTTGTCAACAAAATAAAATTTAGAGTGGAGGCTGCAAAACACAATGCTGCAGCCAATACAGAGCCCCAGCTTTAAGAAGAAACGTTTCTTTTTTTTTTTTTTTTTTGTATATTTATTTATTTATTTATTTAAAGAATGGTGCATAAGTAAATAAGACTTTGGGAGGGTCAATCACTAAGTAAGAGAGAGAAAGAAAAAGAGAGAGAAAGAAAAAGAGAGAGAGAGAGCCAATGGGTGCAATGGAACGTGTGAAAAAAACGTCCAGAAGAAAGGGAAAATAATAATAATAAACACAAGCAAACAGCCAAAATGTGACTCTCCACCTAACGCCTGCTCCTCGCCAGGTCACATTTTGTGTCGCTGCCTCAGCAACCCCCTCCCTCCCGCCCACTCATTCCCAACACCAAATTGCGCCGTGGGAAGAGTATCGCTCACACATCATTGCAAGGCTCCTCCCTCACTTACAACGTCATTCACGGCAATAAGTGTACAAAAGCCGTATTCATTGCCAAATAAAGAGGAATAATAAGAAAAAAAGGAAAAAAAAAAAAGAACAACTACAACTACTAGTAAATGAATTGAGCCCAATCTTTTACAAATGATAGCGTCAGAACAATTCGAGACGAAGAATCCACAAATTTAAATATAAATGCATCACTGTACAGAGCCGTTCTCAAGGTCACATATATATATATATATATACGCTTATCTTCGCCTGTGCTTTAACTGGTCTAAGCCACATTTTTTATTTATTGTTTTCCACGCCGCTGTCTCATCCTGGCTGACCATTCGGCGCGATCTTCGCTCATGGGTCTCCAACAACAGAAGTTGAATACGCAGCTTTCGGAGGGACTGATTCAACTCCCGCTCTGTACCTCTACCGCCTGCAAGGGCATCACTTGTGTCTGTAAAATTGTTTGATACACATTGTAAAGATTCACGGAACTTGCCTCCTGCCCTCACGCCATTCTCTCCACAGGTAGTCACTGGGGTTGGCATTGGAATGGCATATTTCGTTGTGCGTGCCGTAAATTCGTCGGGGATGCGTAACAAAGATAAGTCGAGTGAAGGCACAAAGTCTGGAGGCGGTGGCAGGGACTCCGAAGACCTGCACCATAACACGTTAAAGCACCACCATGGGTCTTCCTCGGCATCCCACCATCTATCATCATCTTCCTCCTCCTCCTTCACCGCCTCCCTTTCCTTCTTCTGTTTCTCCTCATCCGTGGGACTTTCATAACAGACATCACTATCCATCTTACCCCCAGTTTTAACCTCCTCCACTTTTTTACCGCTCTTCTTTGCGGCAAATGTGTGCGTCGCCCCATCACCGCTGCGCACGGTGGTTGAAGCCCCACTAGAGCGAACGCTGCTGCTTACCCCACAGACGTTCATATTTTCGTTGGAATTACCCGTTAGCTTCATTGACGACTCGGAATCTTGCATCCGCGGTACGCCTCTTTTTTCTAGCACAGTCCTCACGCATTCCAAGACTTCCTCCGGTGAGCCCGTCCGTTCTTCGGCCTCAGCTTCCTCAAAGCAACTTCTGAAAGGCAGAGACACAACCAAACTTGAGAGAATATCCATTGAGCGTGACGGTTGTCTTAGCTTCGCTTCATCTTCCCCTCCTTTGGGCCTGGCCTCACTTGCCTCCTTTCCCCGCATGGGTTTCTGTCGTTCAAGGCGACGGTCACGCTCTTGTAGAACCATGAGGCATAGTTGACTGACCTGGCGTGCAAACGGCACCCCTGCGGAACCATTCCTAGTAGCATTAATGGAAGAACCCTTCTCTATAGGAGAGACAGACGTCGTATTGGACCGTGCAAAGACCGCTGTCGTCTTTAATAGCTGTTGCTGTTGCGATTGCTTCTGATTATATTTATTATTGCGCTGGGGCTGATGGAATAATTTTTGAGAATTTGAATCTTTATCGCCCTCTGTGCCTTCTCTTGCCGTTGTCCGAGCCATTCCCTGTGGTGCGGATGTTGACGGCACGCACGTTTTAGTAGATGCATTGCTTTCCCGTGCATCTTTGAATTCAAAAGCGTGTTTTTTTGCAATATACATTGGACTGGGCGTCGTCGCAAGACTCAACTTTCCCCCGGTATTTCGTAAAGCCAGTGACGGCATCACGAGACAGCCAGAGCCCCTCCTAGTCATTTGTCGGATAAATGGCTTTTGTCCGGAGCTGCCAACAGCGGCGCCCACGCACAGACGTAAGGGTGAAATGGAAGCCCCCTCCTCTGTCTTCGTTAGTGAAAGCTTTCCTTGTAGGATGGGCGCCGACTCCAGACGTTTAAGTGGTGTTCGGGGTGCCGCTGTTGTCGAGACATCGCATGACGATGGATGGCTGTCGAGAATGGGTCTCGACCTCCGGCCTGACTCATTCCAGCGCCTACTGGCGGCATGCGCTGTGCCTTCACTAAAGGATACTCTTCGCCCCATCGAAGGCGTCCCTATGACGCGGCGGAGCTCTCCGCTGCTCCGCAACAAGGATCGTTCAACAAATAGACATGTGTCGCTGTCACTGGCACGTTGAGAAATCGTCCTGGAAAACCCGGCTGCTGGCGGCGGTGGGCGGGAGGATGGCAAGGACGCTGAAATTTGCATGCCTCCACTGGCAATTCGACGAAGCACCCGCTTTTTGGCCAGTAGTTCCTTCTCGAATGAAGTTGTCGTCGCCGGCAACACGTCTGTCACTTCCCTGCGGAAGCTGCGAGAGGGTCCTGTCGCCGTCGTCGGGCTTTCTGCCTTTGAGTTTAAAGGAACGCCTCTTTGAGTGCCCCTTCTGAGCGAATACTGCGTCAGCCGGTGAGCTGTGCCGCCATAACAATCGCTAAAGTGTGATGAAGGTGCTGCCGCCGCCGCCGGAGTTGAACGCACGTCGCTGCACCGCACCACCGAAGAAAGGGATGGTGCCGCATGTGACACCATCCACTTCAGCGCCAGCTGCTTCTGCTCGGTGCAGGCATCGTCCAACATCCCTCTATCGACGCGTTATGTCCGCCCCCTCTCCCTCACTCACCCTATTTCTCCCTCTGCTACTAATTATTTTCTTTTCTTTTTTTTTTTTAAAGAAAGGAATTGTTCACGTGTATTTTTCCGTGACGGTGCCTTCCTCGTGCCTTTTCTCGTTCCTCCTCTCTGCTGTACAGAGAAAAAAAGAAAGCCCTCACAGCACCCCAACAGGTCTCTCAGCCTACGTGTCAGCTGAAAATTTACTCTAAAAAAAGAAAGGAAAAAAGGTGCATCACAGGATGAGAGATTGAAAAAAAAAACAGCATAAAGAGCGAAAATGGCCACTCTCAAGTGTGTGTTTGTATTTTCTTCTTTTCCCCCACCACGTCTGCAGGTGGCTGCCAGTAAAGACCCATGAAACGTGATTGCACGAAGCCTGCAGTTCCGCATCGCCTCCCGCACGCATACACACACACGCACATCAATTGGCGTTTAATTTACTTCCGTCGGCGCAGCATGTGCTCGCACCAAAACCCCTCCGCATCTCAGCCCCCCTTTTCACACTTAATGCTCGACTTGTGTGCATGGATGACCACCACGCATGAAGACGGAGCAATGTGCGGACTGGGAGACAGAACTCAACACGGCCCTGGCAATGCCCTCGGCCTGGCTGCAGGCTTTTCTCTCAAGCATGGCGTGTCAATGCACCCATTCCTTTTTGTTGATTTTCCCCCCTCCTCCCCGCACAATGAAGGGGGCCGAGCGCAACCAAAGCCCCCCGCTCACCCACCCACAATGTGTCAAGCCAACGTGACGCCAGTAACACATATCCATAACCAAAGGCCAACCGAAGTGACAGAAGCGAAAGACCCATTCATTACTGCTGCTTGAGAGTTGACCATTCAGAGCCGCTATGCCACGCCAAACGAGGCCCACGACGCGCCGTGGGCACAAACCCATAAAAAAACAAAAGGCCGTTCCCGCAGACAAAAAAAAAAAAACAAAAAAAAAAGAACAAAACCGCCACCAAAAGACATACGACCATGCAGTGAAGCGGTGCAACACCTTTTGCAAAAGATGTCTGTTGGAAGCACGCGTCCCAGCTCTCCTCCAACCTCCACGAGGCACCACAAAGTCCAACACGCATGTAGGGCGCTATTCCGAGGGACGCCGTCGAAGAAAAAGCGTTCACCCCTCACGGTTCAACCTAGTCGACATTCGATCATATCACCCTCAAAGTCTGATGTCAACGGGCACACACTTAAAAGAAAAAACAACATCTAATCAAATCACACACAAAAAAAGAAAGGGAAAGAGAAAGCAGAAAAAAAAAAAAACAACAGTCAAGGACCGCTTGACACCAAATACTCACAAGAGGGTTCCGCTGCAAGCAAATGAACGCACCCACGCAAAAACAATATCACGTCTACAGTGAAATGGAGGGTCACTCAGCCAAGAAACAAAAAACACACACACAGAAAGAAAACAGATAAAAAAAAAAATGAAGCGTGTGAATGTATAAATAAATCCCCGCATTGCATACGTCAAAGAGAGAGAGAGAAAGAGAAAGAGCAAGACAGACAAGTATATATTAGCAATATACTTCGTTAAAGAGAAAATCACCACCCCTTGCGTGGAGTAAACGTTCCCCCACTATCAGCGTGGGCCTCTTCTTCTCCCTTCCTCTGCCATTTCCTCTTCTCCTCCTCTCCTCCCTCTCCCTCCGGCCACCACCACCACCTCCTCCTCCTCCTCCTCCTCTTCCTACCACCTCGCATGTAAACAAAAATGTTTAAGTGGCAATGAAATGGACAATCCAAGAGCAAACTAAACAACAACAACTACTACTACATAAAGAAAACATACAGATACGCAATAAATAAGTATAAGAAGGATAAATTTGAGCATAACTCTTCTCGTCAATGAATTTGAAGCTGTTTCTATTATTCTTTTTTTTTTTTTTTTGAGGGGGGAGAAGGGGGGGAGGTTTCGTTTTTTCTCCTTTTTGATCGTCCACTCCATTTTGTTGTTGTTTCTTTTTTTTGTTTGTCGTTGTCGTCCACTCTTCATTGTATTGAACACCTCTCATCATCGGGCATGCACAGAAAGAAAAAACACGCGGCCCAAACCTTCTCAAGCAATTTATGCCTAAACGTACATACACACGGAATTGGTGGCTGTGCTGCCCCCCTTCATCCAAAGCAAAATGCATGTGGAATAAAAAATTATTGTTGCCAAAATGGTACTGCATACATAAGGCGCCGGGTTCTCCTTCCATTGAACTCGTTTCTGTACTTTCGATTATTATTATTATTATTATTTTCCTTTTTGATAAGTCTGTGTGCATATGTGCGGGACTGTGGCATCTGCTCCTGTCGCGCGCCTGTACTTTGAGAAAGAATTGATAGGTTGTTGTCCGTGCTAGCGGCGCTCAATCAGAAACAGGCTGCAGTTGTCCATGCCGATGCCCTCATCGTTGTCACTCGGTGCCACACACTGCGCGAAGATGCCGGCGGCGGAGGTGAGCAGCTGAGCATCCAGCGAGGCCGTTTCTGCGGCATCCACGCCATCAAGCAACGCGGACGCCTTCTGCGGCAGTGCCAACGCCATCTCCCTTGCTTGCAGGACCGCATCCATCACAGACCCCGCCACATCCAAGTCGTTGGGCGTGTTGATAATGGCGTGGTGCACTTGGTGCAGCGTGGCGCTATCCCACACACCGTCACATGCGGCAACAACACCCCACCGCGCGTTGTCCTGCAAAAACGGCACAGGCATGATGGTGACATCCGGGACCGCAATAACCGCCTGTTCTTTGGGGCCTTTGCCGCCGCACTGCTTAAAGTCATAGTCGCCTAACGCCCGTGTCACAGCCAGCATCCCCTCAATGCGGTTTCCAGTGATGGCGTAACCTGCGGCCTTGATCCGTGCTTCCTCCGCCGGATCCGTAATGCGGTGCGTAACGCTGATCTGCCGGATGCTACAAGGGGTGTACACGGCGGCCCCGCTATCACCAAGGTTCGCACAAAGAATAAAGTTTGCTGTGATGCCAACTATACATGCGGTGCATCCGGTACACTGATAATCCCCTCTCATTCCCTCTGGACTGTGCCGCAGGTCATCATCAAGGGAGAGAAGTGCATCCTCCATGATGCTAGCAAAATATGCTTGGAGCATCTCCATCTCCCGCTGCGACACGACCGGTGAGGCGGCGTTGTAAAGCCTCAGATTGGATCTGGCCGAAAGGGCATCTGTTGTGATATCACCCAATCCACCAACATCCACCATGGAGAAAAGAGCCTGAGTACCAACCGGTTTATCGGCTGTCGCTGCGGCAAAATTTGGCACCGCTGCCGCCTGTGGTGGGGACGCTCGACACGCGTTGGTGCTCTCGACATATCGCCGCAGTGTCTCCGACGTGAAGCCAACCTCCGGCACGATGTCATCGTTGCTAACCTCATTATCTTTCTCGTCGTCTGGGCGGCTCAACTGGCGATTAAATGCATTCTCCCGCACGGCAACCGGTGATGCCTCCCCTACAGAGAACAGAGCCGTCGAAGACTCAAAATCCAGTTGGAAGAGAAGTGAACGAGCCTGCACGTCATCGTGTCGTGCGGATGCCACCGCTTTGCGTAGATGCGACTCAAAGTTACTGGCGGCAAGTTTCGCCACGGCGTCCCCTCCGTGACCGTCAAACACACAAAACAACGCCATTGCTATTGTCTCTGGTTCCGCGTCTTCTGGTGAGTCTATTGTTTTTGCTGGTGGTGGTGTGGCGTCCGTGTCGGACAGCAATTGGGGGGAAAGTGCGGGAATGGCAACAACAAAAGCCGCCTCCGCATCTTCCTGCGTGGCACGCCAACCCTGCACCTTCGCTCCGAGTGAGACCAGCTTTTGGACCGCCTCACCCACACGCAGCACTTCACTCTCCGGTAGCGGTTTCCCACTGTCGCGTTGTGGCAAGCGCGCTATGGGCAATCCACCAGCCGCAACAGCAGCACTGGTGGTGGTATCAATAGCCACGCTCCTCTTTTCCAGAGCAAAGTTATGATTCGCACCCGACATTAATCGCCCGTGTCTTAAATCCATCGGAAACGGCATAGAGGACGTGGCGGCCGACGGCGCCGGAGTCGCCGAAAAGTTGGGGCTAGCGTTCGCACTGGGAGAAAACGCCTCTAACGCCGGCGATGCGTAAAGACTCAATTGATGTTGCCGATGGTTCAGCTTCTTCAGCTGAACTTCATAGCCAACACACGAAATATCACGGACAGCCTCCTTCAGATGTGTCCCGCGCGTGACGGCCAATTGATCCACCAGCGGATCGTACACCTCGGTGTATTTCCAAGTGAAACAGCGGCACTTCTCACACCAAAAAATGCGGTCAAAGCTTGTCATAATATCAAGCAAATTCAGAAACAGTGTACATTTCGCCTCGCATTCCTTATAATGCCGCGTGACGTGTGAAGGGCATGTGGATCGCAGGCAATGCAAACACAGAAACGCAGCGGGGCGTCGATTGCAGTAAAGACAGTGGTGATACAGATCATGGGCATGGTATCTGCTATAGTCCACCCCGCGCACATCCTTAGCGATAAACTCCTGACTGCATTTGCACATCGATTGTTCCTCACCACTCACCCCGTTGTTGGCGCCCATGCAAGCTGCCTGGCTAATGTATTTCCCCACCTCCTCCTCGGCGGATATGAGCATGACACCCTTTTCAGCATTAAAAAGAAGACGTGCAGCCACCTTGCAATCGACCAATGGGTCCTCATCCACCGGGTCAGTCGCGTACTGGGGTGAGATGCTACCAAAGGTAAAAACATCATCGCTATCCCCCTCCTCCTCGTCAAATCGATCGTGCCTAGCGGAAGGATTCATAAAGCTACCTCGCCTCAACTCACTGCCACGACCGCTATTGCTCTTGTTGAAGCTTTGTCCCCCTATTGTTCGAATACTACCTAACATAATTTCCATCTGAGTCTGGCCTTCTGGCAGCAACTCATACCGTAAGAGAAATACATGCTCCTCCGTCTCTAAAATCCCAATGGTGCGAAGGGAGCCCGTGAAGGAGTCGTCGTCCCCATTCATAAGTTCATCGAACCCACTGTCGCCCCTTACCTCACGGTTTGTTTCTTCATCAGGCATCATCTGGCTCGGCTGGTTGGCGTTAGGCATGAGTCGCTGTGATCGGTGGTGCTTCATCATCGAGAAGTAAAGGCTTGAAAAACTGCTCTTGCGCCCATTTTCCCGCGTTGCGGCAAATACGGAGAATCCCTCAAGTGCCGGAAAGCGGCTGACAGACACTTCAACGCGTCCCGTGGATGAGCCAGACTCCAACTGACTGGAGGATTCATCCACATTTTGGGGCGTCTGCATAAGGTTGTCCTCAGCAGTTTTGCTTGCCATCGTGGCATCCTCACCCAGCAAAGGAGGCGTCTGAGAAGAGAAATAAGATGCTGGACGCTTCAGTATCTTGTCGCGTTCACGACGGTCTGTCCCACTTGTAATTCCGACAGGAGCCGCCGTTTGGAAGTTGCCTTGCGATGCCGAATTTCTCAATGGTGTCCGCCCTTCCTTATCCGGCCCTGCAGAATCATTACGACGCTGCTTGACCGTGCCGTCTGATTTAGGCGGCGGTGATCCTAAGTCTGCAGGATCCTCCAAAACCTCTGAAGAGCAAAGAACGTTGCTTGTGGTGCGTGCTACTCGGCATATTGTCACATGCTCTTTGCTTCCCCTCTTCTTTACAGTATTTACTTTGGCAGACGTTGAGAGACTTTCCGCGGTATCATTCCTCGCTTTTAAAGAAGAACCGCTACTCGGCGAGAGAACTCTACTGCCAATAAGACGCGGCGATACAATCGGCGGCGTGACAGGACCCGGGGCACAGCGAGAATTGTCCCGCGAGTTTTGGGTGCCGCTGAGTTTACCGGAGAGCGGCACGGCTTCGATATGACGGGGAGTTACGGTGCACTCCAGAGAACTCCTCCTGCTTTCGGGAGACTCCGCGAAAGAGTACTGAAATTTGGTGCTCGAGGCAGGGAAAGTCCACTGACGCACGAGGGCAGAGGAATCTCCCCCACGCGGGGTTCCCCATGAGCTCAATAAGACGAGCGGTGGCCCCGCGTCATCAGAGAGCTTTGCTGCCGGATTATCTTCCTCCCCTCCATCGAGGAGGCGCCGTGGCTGCCGCTCCAACTTGGCGCCATCTAATTCACGTGGGAACGGCGCCGTGGTAAAGCTGCATGCCTGCCTCAATAAGCCGCATCCACTGTCATTGAACGCTGTCGTTTGCATCCACGATGTGGGGCTCCTGCGGAAACACGGGGACAGCGTCGTCGTCCGGCGTTGACGCTCCTTGAAAGATAAGACTGTCGATGGCTGTCTGAGCGTCACGGCAAACGTATCCTTCCGGATGCTGTCGTTGTCGTCATGTGACTGTCTCTTGCACGTCACTGGAGAAACCACGGGAGAAAATTGCGGTAACGAGGGTGTAGAATCTCGAGTATCGGTAGTCCCCGCCTTATCGTCCCCTTCTTCTCCCTTCATCGGTTTGCATCTGCCTTTGCCAATCATGTGTGCATTACTGCTGATTCCCTCCCCGCTGTTGCCTCTCAAAAAGCTGATGGTTCCTTTCGGGACACGCCCGCAACGTCCAGCAACAACCCGTGGTGGCCCAGAGCTCTGTGGAGCGAGACCTGCGCTTCTTTCCTTCGAAGAAAATCGATGCAACTGTTCCGATACGCGCTGCCGTTCCTTAAAGGACAGCGCCATCATCTTATTGCCCGGCTTCTCTGCTGGTGATGGCGGTGGGGATCGTGGGTGCAACGGGGTCTTCACTGGCGTGACTGGAAAAGAGACTCCTTCCTTTAATGACAACCCCATCCCAACACTGTTAATGCCCGATGATCTTGGCGATGTCAACTCTGGCAACTGAAATCTGGACATTATTGGTGGAAATGCAACGGGGAGCGTAGAGCCGGATGATGAACCGCGTTGGTGCTGCTGCGACATATCGCTCACCTTTTCTGACGATGTCTCACTCCTCAAATATTGACTGTGAAGAGGAAGGGATACCTGTGATACGTTCATGAGGGGCGCAGGTGAGTTGCCGCCGCTGTCGTCGGATCTACCACCCAAAGGCGGCATTCGCAAAGTAAAAAGAAAAAAAAAAAAAAAAAGGGAAAAGGAAAACCAAGACGCACGCCTTAAATCAATATGTGTGCACGAAGCTGTATGTATATCTGTATATCTGTATATCTGTATATATATATATGCCTACGCAACTAATGAGGTTTCCTTCTTAAGGCCGTTATGCCGCACGCTGCCTTCCGAATGATCCCTCGCAAAAACGCCACGTGGAGCCAACACGCTTTGTTTTTTATTAATATTTTTTTTATTATTATTATTCGTGTATATACACCGTCCTTTCGCAGGTGCACTTCCTTCTTCTTGTCCCTCCCCACCCCCACACTCTCCGTACCCTTCTTTCTTTATATATTACTTTTTTCTTCTTGTTTGTTTGTTTGTTTGTTTTCCCCTCCCCCAATCCTTCGCCCCACGTCAATGCGGTGTTGGGGAGCGAAGGGAAAATGTAAAACACAAATAAGTTGAAGACTACAAAAAAAAAAGAAAAAAAGAAAAAAACTTCACGTTCGGCCCCCTGAAGCGCAGCCACTTCTCCGGTGAAGCGCAAAAGGAAAAAAAAAAAGACTCTTGGGCTACTTGTGTTTCTGTGCGTGTATATATATATATATATATGTGTGTGTGTGTGTGTTTCTGGACGGGTGGGTGACCGAGGGGGTTTTGGACGACCTGCGCTTTCCCACCGCCTCACGCTAATGCCGGCCGATGACCTCCTACGCTCATCGCATGCCAAAATGGAGAGGAAAAGAGGGAAAGAAAAAAAAGAAGGAAAAGGAAAAGAAGGAAAAGAGGGAAAGAAAGGAAAAGAAGAAGGAGGCACACACTGTAAGGGGAAACAAGAGGAAATGGCAGTATTGTCTGCATGCAAGCACAAGCAGGCATTTAGACACGGAGTGAAAAAAAAAGAAAAGTGAAAAGAAAGCAGAAGCATACATGAAGAGGAAAAGAAGGTTTCGTTCAGTGGAAGCAAGCAGGACTCCTCACAAATGAAATAATAATAAAAAAAAAAAAGAGGAGAATAAATATGTAAACAAAACAAAGAAAAAAAAAAAAAGAGAAGACAAAACGGAGCTCGCGATATCGTCAATAAAATTTATGCTGCAAACTACAAATAAGGGGCAGGCCTGTAACCATTCACACAGCATAAATGTACACCGGACGTCGAGGAATGAGATCGATGAAGTCTCATGACGGGTGTTTCGCAGAAAACAACCACAAAAAAAAAAAAAAAGGAAAAACCAACGACACGCAGCACGTTCATATTCACATTTTCTTTGTCTCTTCCTACGGTTGCTATATAAATCCCATGCGTATTTCCTTTCCGGTTGTCTGTAAATTTGTGTGTGTGGAGAAAGACTCGGCGCAACCCAGCAAGACACGCATGTACGTGCATATTCTATATGGAGGCCACATTTATGTGTCCCCTGCCCTTGTCCAACGGTCCCACCTCACGCCGTGTGTGTGGCATCTCCTCCCCCGTCCTTCACGTCGCCGCCGTCGTCGTCATGACTGTCGACACCATCACGTCTTTCCTCCATCGCGGGCTGCGTCGTGGGCACGTGAACGTTGAACTCATACCCCTCAAATGCGCGGCTGACTGGGTCGCTCGGGTCGCATGGCTGATCCAACTGTGCGATCTTCGTGCTCTCATGGAGGAATCGCTTGTCAAAGTACCGGAGGTCGTTGCGTCTGACATCCGGCACGAAATTCGGTCGTATCTCGCGCCGCAGAAGTTTGTCAAAGTCAAGTCCCTTAAAAAACGGGTGGGCACGAAACTCTTCGCCGCTCGTCATGCGCTTCAACGGGTCCTTCTCCAGCAGGCGTCCCAGGAGTGACTTCAGCTCAGGCGAAAACCTCGCCGGACAGACAAGCGGCTTGTGCAGAATCATCTCGTACATCTCCGCCACGTTCGGTGAGTAGAAGGGCGGCATGCCGTCCACCATCTCGTACAAAAAGGCCCCGAGGCTCCACCAGTCGACGGCGGTGGTGTGGCCGGACTTCTTCACCAGCTCCGGCGCCATGTACTCTGGGGTGCCGCAGAAGGTGTGGGTCCGCACGTCTTCCGCCACGTCGCGCTTCGCAAGGCCAAAGTCCGTCAGCACCACGTGCCCCTCGCGGTCTAGCACGAGGTTCTCCGGCTTCAGATCGCGGTAGAGAACACTCTTGCTGTGGATGTACTCCACCGCCATACCAATCTCCGCCGTGTAGAAGCGTGCACGCTTTTCATCAAACCGCTTGCAGCGCTGCAAGTGGAAAAACAGTTCCCCGCCGCACAGAAACTCCAGCACAAGAATGAGATGTCGCTTCGTCTGAAAGGCGTAGTAAAGCTTCACCACAAACGGGTGGGAAATCTCGCTGAGGATGAGCTTCTCGGCATTCGTGTGGGGCACCAGATGGTGCTGAACCACCTGATCCTTGTCGAGGATTTTCAAAGCGTAAATCTTTCCCGTCGCCTTGTGCCTGGCTCGCATCACACGCCCAAAGCTGCCCAACCCAATAACCGTCAGCAGCTCAAAGTCTCGCATAGACACATTTACATTTTTATCAGCACCACTCCCTGCGTATAGCACCTTCTCCGTATTCTCCAAGTCATCCTCAAATTCCTCATCCCCGCGTTGCTGATGTGCCTTCCGCACCTGCTCCCGGATGGCTTCCACCCACTGCGTCTTCGCGGCCTGACTAGAAGCAGAAAGCACGTAGCCGCGCGGCAGAAATGGACCAACGATACAAAAGGCATGTGGGTGAATCGCCACGTCCATCACCTTCGCCCCGGAAATGTCAATCTGTCCAGTGAGAACCGAATTGGGTGGTTGGGTATTACTGCTGCTGCTGCTACTACCGCAGTTGTTATTGTTGTTATTATTTTTACTATTCATATGACTATTGTTGGAGCTGCTGTTGGCACCATCAATTGTACTAATGCCGCTACCTGTACCTCGTCCCCGCCGTGCATCCTTCGGAAGGGACACAGATGTCAACCCCTCATCGGCCTCACCGTTACTCTTCGCCCTGCCGTAGAGCAACACGGTCCCACGCAGCTCAAAGTATCGCATGTGTAGCTTCTCCCCAAAGAAGGTGGCACGCTGGCCAAGTTTCAGCAGCCATCCCGATATCGCCACTGGCACCGCAGGCACCGCACAGCGACGGCAGACACGCTGTTTCTCCGTCAGCGACCATTCGGTGAGGATCGTCTTAAATTTCAGGCATTTGGAGCATGTCAGGTAGCCACAACGACGGCAGTGATGTCGAGTGAAGCGTGCCACCATCGCCCCGCACACATCGCACACCTGCGATGCATCGTCCGGCTGCCACAGCTTCCCGCCGCAGCCCTTCGTGGGGCATTCCCAGCGCTTCGGCGGAATCGTCCTCCGCGGGGACGGAAACGTCACCCCGCACTTCAGGCACTTTGGTGTGAACACACGTCGCACCGTCTCGACATTCTTTTCGCTCGCCGCCTTCGCCTGGGAGCCGCCGCCGCCTTCTTTGCCGTTGCCGTTGTTGTTGTTGTTGTTGTTGTTTTTCTCACTCTCTCCTTGAGCGCCTCTCGGGTCGACCGTGTCCATTTATTTCTTTTTTTTTTTTTTTTACGTGTGTGTAAGCACGACACGTGGCCGTCAATCAACAAGGGCCAGACCTACAGGCGCACTACACGACACCAGCACTGCGCTGCCGTCACGCCCAGGTGTTGTTCTCCTCCCACACACACACACACACACACAGAGCGCCTCTTGCAAAGCCTACAACTCCTGTCCTTCTTTTTTTTCCCCCCACCCCCTCTTTCCCTCGGGAGCACCGATGATGGCGCAGTAACGATGACTACTGGACAATGTCCCCAGCCACAAGAAGCAAGAGGAAAATGGAAAGAAAGAGGAAAAAAAAAAAAAAAGGGTGCATGCACACACCAGGCACCTCCGCCTCCACACCCCTCTTTTCACGGCTGAGCGGCCATCAAAAGGGACACTCCATGACTGTGACACCACGCAGAAGCCAAATAAAAATCAAACAAAAGAAAAAAAAAACAGTAAAGACGGCATGTAAACTCTCATGGATCCACGATGTCAGTGCGTAATGCGCAGCCGCGATGGCACGACAAAAGAAAAAAGTTATGAAAGCAAACAAATAAATACAGAAAAAAAGAAAAAAAAAAGAAAAAAAAAGAAAGATACGGGCGCCACCTGTCACATCCCTCTCTTTCTCTCCCTCATGGCCACTTCCCAAAGTAACCGCCCCGTGCTGCTCCCCGCACAGAAACACACACACACACACACCGCCACTGTGCTGCTCCGATCAATAATAAAAACAAAAATAAAATAAAAAAGTAAATAACGGGCAAACCAGAGAAAAAAAGAAAAATAAAAGAAAAATAAATAAAAATAAAAATAAAAGATGTGGAAAAAGACAAACAAAAAGAAAATCACGTTGAGTTATGCGAGAGGAAAATGGAGGGACTGGCGGTATATTTATATATATTTGTATGTGTATATATGTGTATGTGTATGTATGTGTCGATTCAATCCTTCGTAGCACACAAACAGAGAGACGGGGTTTCCCACCACACACATGCAATTACTCAATTCGCACCACACGTGTACTTATGTGTCTCCTCATGCACGACTGCCTGTTCTCCCCCCACCTCCCCACCTCCTCCCTGTACATGTGTACATGTATATGTGTGTGTTGTTGCGTCATTCCCCAATATTCACTTCCACATCCCTCGCCACAAAAAAAAAAAAAAAAAAAACAGATATGAATGCGTATGTATTAGTGCTGTTTATTGTCTTCTTCCTTTCATCCTCCTCCTTCTCCCGCCTCTTCCTTTTCCTCTCGCTGCCGTTGCACCGTACCGTTCATTGTCGTTGTGTCACAGTACGTGTGGGTCACAGTCTTATTTCTCTTGCTGGGAGACAATAAAAAAAAAAGGAGAAAAAGAAGAAGAAAAGGAGGCGGAAAAAAAAGGACAAGGGCATCTCCCCACCTCATCCCCTCTCTTCTCTTTTCCGCTTCCGTTTTTGTTTTTTTGTTTTTTTTTTTTTTGTTGTTTCCTTTACGAGGCATCAACGCCACCGCCACACTCATGTAGCGTCATGCATATGTGCACACACAAAGAGGGAGAAAGAGAGAGAGGGGGAGAGGCACATTGAGTATATACATACACACACACACATACATACATACATATTATACAGATGTCATCACTACCCGACTGACCATTTCCTTTTCGCTCGCTCACACCGTCCCGCTCTCCCCTTGTCACACGTCCGTCCATCCGTTGTTTTTTGTTTTGTTTGTTGCCTTCCGATATAAATATATATATTTATATATTAATTTGTTTTTATTATTTACATCGCATATATATATATATAAAGAGAAAATAAAAATAAAATAAAAATCCAATCATCCCAAATCACACACATGCACCCACACACACATGCATACACACAGAGTGTATATAAGATAAATATATCTGTATGGATGTAATGAACGCCGGAGGGAAGGGGGTGGGGAAATAAATGGCCAGCGGAAAACACAAAAATAAATAAACAAAAACGTCAAAAGAAGAAGAAAAAAAAAAAAAAGAGGGAAGGAAGGAAGGAGGGAAAGGAAGGTTTCATAACAATCCGCCCCGCTCCCACTCATCGTCAGCCATTCCGTCCCTCAAAGCGGCCACACTGACACCCACTCAAAGCCTCCATGCCTGCCCGCCTGTGGGTGTGTGTTGCCGCCACAACTGTAAGAAAAGGAGCGGAAGTGGAATGAACACAAAACACAAACAAACAAAAAAAAAAAGTAAAATAAAAATCGCAACGGGGGAAAGGAAAGGAAGAAAAAAAGAAGTTTCAAATCCCGCGTCCACGCCCCACCCGACCCGCCAAAAAAAAAAAAAAGAAAAAAAAGTAAAATAAAACTCACGAGGGAAATAACACGTGTCCGTGTGCGTTTTTTGTTTTTTCTTTTTTATTGGATGAATGCCCCGTCAAACAGAGGTAGAAGGAAGAGGGGGGGGAGAGAAACAGTAAAGCGGAGGAACACACGCACCCACACACCGAGATGAGTGCTGGGAATGTCAACTAAAATAAAACACAAAAAAAAGAAAAAAAGGAAAAAAGAAAGAAAAGTACATCAAAAAAAGATAATAATAAAAAAAAAAGGAAAAAAAAAAAAAGAACGAGGTTTCAACAAAAAAAGCAAAAAAAAAAAAAGAGAAAAACGGTGCCAAGAGATCACTTCATCCATCATCAATATTGCTGGAGCCTAATAGACAAAACAGGCAAACACACCGTCATTGGACACACAGACACCCTGATGTACATACACATGTACATACGTATATATATACATACAATATATATATACGTACAGGTAGAGTGCACATATGACCCGTTCTCTCTCCCTCTCTCTCATTGTGTGTAGGCACACTGCCCCTGTCCATGTCACACTGCATGCCGTTATACACACACATATATATGTATATATTCATGCCGCACGCTGACGCATGATTGTTTTCCCCCTCTCTCTCTCTCTGCCGTGTGTATTTGTGTGTACATGTGTGCCTTCGCCATGCAACACGCCCCCGAACGGAACGCCTGAATGGAAGAACGGCGCGGCAGAAGAGGAACAAAAAAAAAAAGGGGGGGGAAAAGAAACAAAAACACAAATAAACACGCGTAAGGCGGTGTCGTCCCGTGGGATCATAACGACAAGTCATCCCCCACACCCACCCACCCACCCACCCCGCCGCCTCACCAGAAAAGAAAAGCAAATAAATCACAATAAATGGAAAAGAGCCAAAAATTTAATAATAATAAAAGCCACAAGAGAAAAAAAGAAAAAAGAAAAAAAAATTTTGTAAAAGACACGTACAATCAATCAAGCAGAAATAAAAAGGACAAAACAAAAATAAAATAAAAAACAGCACAATAAGATCAAATCAAACCACAAAAAAAAAAAAGAAAAAAAAATAAAATAAAATAAAATAAAATAAAAAAAGCAAAGAGGTATAAATGAGGTTCTTTAAAATGTATGATCCTTACTCATCCATTTTTTATTTTTTTATTTTTTATTTCTCCCTCCTCTCGCTCTCCCTCTCGTTATATATATATATATATAAGTACATACATGTATATGGCTGCTATATATATATATGTGTGTATGTTATGTGTATATATATATATTGGCACACGAAGAGAGAGAGGTAGTCATCACAGAACAGTTATGTATACTTGTATCTCTATACATCATCTCAACAATGTCTAGCACGCATGTACATTGGGAAATAAAACATTCGTACAAAATGTACATGTAATGTCATTTTTTTTTTTTTTTTTTTTTTTTCTCTCTCTGTATGTGTCTCTGTGTGGTTCGCAGCCACGCCAAAAAAATGGAGGGGTTATTTATAAACGTCCATAAAATTTTGTTTTTGTGTGTTTGTGTGCGGGGGCAAAAAAACAAGGAAAAAAAAAGAAAGAAAAAAAACATATGATAAAATCGTTTTTGTTTGTTTGTTTGTTTGTTTGGCCTTCTTGTTAAAAATAAAAGTAAAAATAAAAATAAAAAAATGTTCATTTCTTCTAATTGACGCTCATGTTTACTACTCTTTTCGTTTGTGTGTTTTATTGTCATCATCGCCGCTGCGCCCCTCCTCCCACGTTGAAGGGGAGAGGCAGAGGCAGTAGGAGCCCCTGCAGCATATAAGGAGAGAGAGAGGGAAGTACTGAAGGGGGGGGGAAGGAAGAGGAAAAGGGGCAGTTGTGCAGCCACGCGGTGTTGACATCCCACACGACAACTCCCCCCCTCCTCCTTTTTTTTTTGTTTGTTTTTGTTCTTTTGAAGGGCCTCCAATCCAATCCCCTCTTTCTTTCTTTCTTTCTTTCGCCGCCCCACAACAGCGTGTCCCCCGCACATGTTTGCGTACACTACAAAGGCACTTATATGTACAGTCATCATCATCATCATCATCATAATATTAATATTATTAATATTAATAGTCATCATTTCTCTTTCGTTCTTTTGTCCCCCTCCTCTCACCGGCACCCCTCTTTTTTTTTTTGTTTATTCACGTGACATGTGTGTGTGTGTGTGCCCGTCTCCAATACATCTCTCTCTTCCTTCTTTCATCCTCAATTAATTAAGTAATTAATTTCTTCATTTCTGTTATATTTTCATATTTTTCTTCCTTTTGATACTCTTTTTTTTTTTTTTTTTTCTTTTTTATATAAAAAAGGGGCTCCGTTCATGCACGCCGTAAGTACAAATGCCTGTGCCTGTGTGCCTATGTGCATGTGTGGATGTGTGGATGTGTGGATGTGCCCTTTCTCCCTTCTCTCTCTCTTTCTTTTAATATATATATATTTATATAGTTATATAGGTATCTCCTTCGTCTTTCTTTTCATGTCCATTCATAAACTCCTCCCTTCCTTCCTGCCATCCCTGCCACCACACAAACACACACACACAGGCGGGCAGGCAGGCAAACAGGCAGGTATAGGTGGGCATGTAATGGATGCAATTATACATGAATAACCCAAAAGAAAAAAAAAAAAAAAAACAACGAGGGGGGCAGCTGTTTTGGGGAGGTGGGAAGGTGGGTGTATGTGTAATGTGTATAGATGATAAACGTGATCCTTTAATAAAAATAAAAATAAAAATAAAAATAAAAATAAAAATAAAAATAAGAAATGGTACTTTCATAGATGTCATACATAAATATACATACATGCACATACACACATATACATATATATACATGTATGTATATATGGCCCACTCCCCCTTCTCCCTGTCTGTCTGTTTTTTTCTTCTTCTCTGCCCTGTGTGCATGTCTTTATTCCTCCCCTCCCCCTTCAGTACCTCCTCCTCCTCCTCTCTTTATATAACACCACTGCGGCTATGCGCAAGGCACCTGCACAGGCGGCAACCGGGAATTGGCAGAATAACGGCACACACACACACAGAAGTACATACATACATAGATACATTGATTGCAACCACCTGACAGCACACAGACAGAAGAGAGAGAGAGAGAAAGAAAGGAGGTTATAAAACAAAACAAAAAAACAAAAAAGATAATGGGCAAGGGAAAACAAAACAAAACAAAAAAAGAAAAAGTGGGATGGAAGGGAGGGTAAAAAAAAAAAAAAAAAATTTTTTTGTGGTTGTTGTTGTTGTTGTATGTGCATGTCTATCCGCGCGTACACATATGTATAAAATGTATGTATAGATATATATATATATATATATTTATGTGTATGTATGTATATATATATATATATATATAACTATATGTATAAATAAATAAATAACTTTATATAAATATATATATATATATATAAATACGAATCAAATAATAAAAAAATGTGTAAAGAGAAAAAAAAAGCTCAAAATATACTTTTGCCATCACCCTCCTTTTTATCTTTTCCTTTTGGTTTTTGTTTGTTTGTTTGTTTGTTGTTTTTTCACGCTCCTGTCGGTTCAATTACCACCAAATGTGGCGAGAAAGTCACACACCTCGTCATCGTCTGGTAAATTCATCTCTGTATTGGTGTAGGAGAGAGTCTCCGGTTCATCCAAGGCGTTTGTGGCCCCGAAGGAAGCAAAGTTGCGGTTGAACATGGGTGTTGGCAGGCTACACCCTTCCATGCCGTCCTCCACCCGCATTTCTGCATTCAGGGAGTGCATGGAAAGAGGCAGCTCACTTGCCAGTTCTCCATCATGACTCGTGTTATTCTTCGCCAAGTTCTGCAGCAACTCCTCCAGAGATTGGCGGGTGTGGAATAAAGGCGCAGCAGGCTGTTGAATAGCTGGTTTTTCTTCCGTGGATCTCTGCTTCTCAGTATCCCCTTTTGAAGCTGAATCTGTCGCTGCCACACTCTTCCCAGACTCCTGCGTACGCTGCACAGAGACGGCTTGATGAGCCTTCTTTCCCGGCAGAACACCAATGCGGAAGACAACCTTGTCACCAACTGAAAGTGCACGGAAGCCTTGCATTTGAATGTAAGACTGATGCACAAAAATATCCCCAACGGATACCGGCGTGCGCACCACATGCGCTTTCACCCCCGTGTCAATGTCATCCTTCGCATCCAACGTCTTCAGCTGCGTGGCGACACCCCCTGCTGTCGTTGTTGGTGGTACTGTTGTTTTCGTTGTTGTCGCCGTGGATTTCTGCCGCTGTTGTTGTTGGGGCTGTGGCCGAAGGGGGATCGAAGGTGAGATGACCTTAAGGTGATGTGTGGCCGTGAGAAAGCCAAAGCCACGCATCGGATTGTAGCGCTTCACAACCCCCTCGTACCACTCGCCAAGTTCATATCTGGTGCCATTCTCCTTCGACGAAGGGTTGGATGCGACAAGGGTAGCTTGCGGGGGCAAACTCACAAAATTGCCAGGCGCTGCAGCCATCCGCGGGTTCTGCGAAGGCGAAGGTTGCAAGACGACGTAAATAGGCGGTGTACTCATCGGCGAGACGGTAGAACTCATGGATGACCGCATGGTGAGCCCCCATCCACTGCCCGAAAGAATCCCAGGCGATGTATCACGGCTCGTCAAGTTGCTTTCGCACTCTTGCCTGGATCCTTTTCTATTGTTGCTCTTGTCTTGCCTGGCGTGGCTGATGACGTGTGGAGCGGGCACGCCGCCGGGATAACTCGTTGTGCTGCTGCCCTGCGTAAATGACGGCGGTGTTGGTGGGTACGTGTGATACGACGGCGCCGCCAGCCGCATCTCCGCGGGTGGGTGGTCGGTGTGGCCCACTGGCGGCGGGGCGGGTTGCGGGTACGACATGCCGAGCGCAACAAACTGGGAGCCGCCAAAGTCGTACGTGCCTCTCAACGCACTGGGATGAAAAAACATTGGCGGCAACGACGTCAAAGTTCTCGGGCGCACAATGACAATAAAAAAATTTTGTTTTTTTTTTTTTTTTCCCTCTCTTCTTCTTCTTCTTTGGGGTTTTGCCTGTATTTTCTCCTCCGCTGTCCTCCTCTCTTTTGTTTGTGTTTGTGTCTTTGGATGAAATGAGCGGCCTGCGGTGTTGTCCTCGTCCGGCTCCGGGAAGTGAGAAGTGAAAAAAAAAAAAAAAAAAGTGTCCGCGTAAAAAAAATGAAGTGTGCGCCGCTGTTGTCTGCTCCCTTCCCGTGTGGTTTTCCTCCGCCTTCTTTCCTTTTTTTTTTTTTTTCTTCCTTCTTTTGTGGGTTCCTTGCAGTCCTACGCGCGTGTATGCGTGTGCGAGTGTTTCTTTTGTGTTTTTGGTTTTGGTTTTGGTTTTGTTCCTGTTTTCGCACTGAATTTATAAAAGGGAAGGCGTGTGCCGGCGTTGAGACGTGAAATCACTGCGCGGTGCCAACAAAATATATAAAAGAAAAATAAAAGAAGGGGGAAAAGAAAACATGCATGTCAACGTGTGAAACAAAATCCCCCCCCCCCCCAAAAAAAAAGAAAAAAAAGAAACAACGGGGTCGCATGTGCGGCTCTCATTCTTTCTTTAATGAAGACGGCGTCCTTCCGCCCGGTAAAACATTTTTCCCCCACCCAACGCCACCCAAACAAAAATAATAAAAATAATAATAAAAATAAATGAAAATGTCTGTATGCATTTATGTTGGTTGCTCTGCCAAATGAATGCCAACACCCCTCACACACACACACACACATATATATATAGAGAGGATCCATGCCTCCAGCATCTGTTACGAGACGAAGGAGCACACAATCTCCTTCCCACAGACGCCGCAGAGCGCCCGCGTGTCGCTCTGTTGATTCAGAGCGCTGTGAAACTCCTGCTGAGCCATCTGCTGCGCCGCATCCGCCGCCTCCACGTCGACGCAGAGTTGTTTGAGACGAGTCTTCAGCTGCTCCACATCCTCGCGCCGCAGCGTCAGTGTTTCGGTAGAGTGACGCACAAATGTCTCCCGTTCCTCCCGTTGCTGCAGGAGTTTCTGCTCCAACAACGCCGGTAAGTTCCTCCTTTCATCGCTGTTCTCCTTGTCATTTGCCAATTCCTTCTTCTCGCCCGCATGTGCTATGTACATTCCTCCGTCTCTCTCGTCCTTCGCCGTCTCCATCATCGAGTTCTCTGTCCCCAGTGTATGCTCCCCTGTGTACTCACGCAACATCTCTTGTAGCGTCTGTACATCCATCTGAAGGGCCGCCGCCTCCTCCCTTTTACGCGCCACCTGCGCCTCCAGAGACAAGAGGCTGTTCTGTGGCTGCCACCACTGCAGTAACTCGGCATGCACAGCAGCGGAATTGACGAGGTACTGCCGCTGCAGTTGCTGCAAAGAGTTCTTGTGGGCATGGCTCTCGGCCTCTGCATCGCGTCGCGGCCGCCGAACCGCCTCAACGTGCTGCTGCTGTGCCTCCACCTCTTCCTTCTGTCGTTCCAAAAGAGAGCGGACCCGCATGATCTCCCGTCGAAGTGCCTCCAGGCGCGGTTGCTGTTGACTTCGGATCGCGTCGCGTCTGGACTGGTTGCTCTCCTGTTGCTGACGAACTGTCTGTGTGAGTTGGGCAAGGCGCAATTCCTCCTGCTGGAGTGCCTGTTGCGCCCGCTGTAGCGCATCGTGGAAGCTGTGAAGGGCATCGGTGGTGGTGTGATCCAACGCCCCCAGCATCCCCGAGTGTCCGTACGTAAATGCGTAAAAAAGAAAAAAAAATAAATAAATAAATAAAATATAAATAATTGTAATGTAACGTATATTTCTCTCTGTTTGATTTTTTTTTTTTTGTATCTTTATTTTGCTTTGTGTTGTTTGCTGACCCTTATTAAAAGGGTTTTACTTCGTCGCCCTGTCAGAGTGCAGCCAAACACACAAACACACACACACAGAGAGTGACAGAGTGAACGGTGTTGAAAAGTAAAGGCGAGAGCATAACAGAAGAGAGGGGGTGAGAAAGAGGAGGAGGAGGAGGAGGAGGAGTATACCACCATACGTGGGGTTTGCCTCCCATCCAGTACGTACATGCATACCTGCATGGACATGTGCACAGAGATAAAGAGAGAGATAAAGAGAGAGAGTGGAATCGGGCCATCCGGAACACGCACAACACACGTGCACTAAGAAAGACAGAGAGAAGAAAACGGCACCGATGCAGTCATCCTGCTGCAAGCCAAAAGAAAAAAAGAAGAAACAAAAAAAAGTGCAAAAAAGAAAAAAAAAAAGGATCCAGTCGCAAAGAGATCTTCCCTCACACTACCTTTTTAAATCCGTCGTCTGTGGCTTGAAATCCTCTCAATTCATCCCTCAGTGCCTCCCATTACGCCAAAGAGAAATAATGTACAGAGAAAAAAATGAAGTAAGAAAGAGAAGTCGTAAAAAAAAAAGAGGAACCCAAAAACAAAAGGAATCCAGCAGTGCTTGTCCATCCATTCCGCCTTTTACCCCCCTTCTCCTCTCCACTCATACGAACTCTATCGTACAGCCCCGTGAGTTCACCTCAAAAGCAGGAAAAAGCGATCGATTCAGGCTGACACGCTCAAAGGCAACGCCACAGTCAACATCGTCCCGACGGAACCGTATCGTCCGCGTCACCGTGTCAAGAGAGCAGCTGATCTCCTCACCGATACGCACAGCAGCTGTATTATTATTTGTATTAGTAGTAGTAGTAGTAGTAGTTGCGCCATCCTTGTTGTTGTTACAGTGACTCAGCGGTTCCTTCGTGGTGATGCCAGGAGCAGCGCGCTGAAACGCACGGTAAGGCACGTCCACCATCCCCTGCGCCGGACAAAATAAAGTGCCGCGGCCCAAATGCAGATAGTAGCAGTTTGTGTACCGCAATGAGTTCTGCGCCGGACCAAACCCCTCCAGAGGCAGATAGCGGTCAGCAAACCCTACAAGCAGACCATCGCAATGCATACATACCCGTATTGTGTACTCGAAACACGACGGAGCAGCAGACTGCTGCGTAGTGAGAATTGTTCGGTGGTCCAGTGCCCCGAGCGCGGAGACCGTCATGGTGTCCAATAAACTTGGAAGCAACAGGCGCTGCAGACGTGTGCCGTTGTTTGACACCTGTAGGCGCCCCCCAGTAAAACCAAATGTGTGGCGTGGGATTGGCCCACGGATTCTTCCATTCACGTAAACTTGACGCGTGGCGCTACCGTTCGCTGCCACTTCACAATCATCATCTTTTTTTACTCCTCGAGGAATCCGAGGTGGGGGCGATGTGAAGGAAGTGATCTTGTCGCCCTTTAGAACCCCAGCGTCACCGCCAGCGTGGCCAGTTGAATGACTCGTGCGAGACGGCTCCCCGCGTTGAAGACGCTCCAACACCGTGCCCAGCCGCTCCGCTACGGCGGTCGCAAGAGGCTCAGTGAGAGGGTCACACAGAAGGACGGCCGCAGAGGCCATACGCCGCCGCCCCGACGTGTCCACATCCCGCATCTCCTCCAGCAGAAGGTGCAGCATATCCCGCTGCTTCCTCAGGTGCTTCGCGAGTCGGCAGTTCTTCTCATGGCCCACAACGCCGGTGGCATCCCCTGAAGTGATCGGCTCGACAGTCTGCAATGCATCGTTCAGCAGAGTCACGGCTTCCATCAGCTTCACGACGCACTCCGCGGCAAGGCGGCGGTCTCTCCCACGGGAAGTTTCATCCCTAAGCGGTGAGGTAGAGGTCAGGTGTTGTTGTTGCTGCTGCTGCTGCTGCTGCTGCTGCTGCTCTTCTTCTTCTCGTCGTGGCCTCCGAAGAGCGTAATCTCTTGCGAAGAGCATTGCCTCCACCGCATAATCCACCTTCGCTGCTAAACTCCGTAGCCGTGTGTCCAGCGACGTGTCCACGTGCCCGACGGACCTCGCCAGGAAATCGCGGCGGGATGCCTGCGACTCCACCGGCTGAAGCCAACTGGTCCCCGCCTGCGGAGCAGAAGATGAGTGCCGGCCCGTCGCATGCGCAGGCAATTCTGGCAAGTCGCGCAAGCCCGTCTCTCTTTCATCCCGCAAGAACAGACACCGCAACGCGGCCGCTTCATTAATGCAAGGCCGCTGATTTTGTAGTGGTTGTTGTTTGCTCACGGCATTCCTGGCATGATGCGGCTGGCTGTTTGCATCGCGTATCACCGCCTCGAGTCGCTCGCACCGTAAATTCCCCCCATCTCTTTCCTTCTGCAGTTCCAAAAGCCCCGCACTCATCGCTGAAATATCCGCAGCTGCCTTGCGCAGCAGTCGCTCTGCCTCATCGTTGCGCAAAATCTCCTCCTGTAACTCTCGCCTGCACCCCGCCAACTCTGCGGCGTCGGCGTCAATTCTTTTCTGCAACTCGCTGATGTTATCGTGAAGCCGCCTTGCCTCCTGCTGCTGCGCTCCCAATTCCGCCTCGGTTGCGGCGCTTTCAGCCGCCCGCTCCTGACGCAGCTCTTCATATCGTTGGCGAAACGCCGCAAGATCTGTCTGCAGCTGCCGCAGGGCAGCATCGGCGGCAGACTCATTCGCTGCGATAAGAGCCTCAAAACGCGCCGCCTGATCCTTCAGCGATTGTGTCGCGTCTTCACGGCAACGCTGCAACTCCACGCGAAGATCCTCCATTGTTTGTTGTGCCTCCTTGTACTGCAGCGCCAGTTCGTCCGCCCGACGGCCCTCCTCCTCTGCTGCACTTGTAGCTGCACATAACTGTTGCTCGTTGTCTTCCGTCCTGCGCTGCATTTGTCGCAAAGACGCATTCACATCTCGCATTGCCTTCTCCTTTTCATCGTAGGACTGCCGCAACTCCTCTAACTCACGCTGAGTTTCTCTCAGACAATTGGAGGCCGTTGCCTCCCTTTGACTGGCGGCGGCAAGCTCGTGCTCAAGTTCTTCGATTCGCCGTTGTTGCCGCCGCTCGTCTAATGTATGTTGGTGCTGCAGCGCCTCCGTTGCGTCTTTCAGGCGTTGAATTTCCGTCGAGAGCATCTCCACCTGCTGCGCACGTAACTGCAGCCCATCCAGCGCGTCCTTGTTGGACGCCTTGGCCCCATCGTAGGCCCGCCGCACAGACTCCAGCCGCTCCTCGGCCCCTTTCGCGCGATCCGCGGCCCGACGCGCGTTCTCCTCCGCTTCCTCCCGCTGCACCAACTCATCCCGCAGCCGCTGCTGGGCTTCGCGCTCCTGTTGCCTCAGCGCCTCCATCTCCTCCATCCAGCGCCGCGTCTCCGCCTCGCGTTCACGTCGCCTCTTATCTTCCTCAGCCTTACGCCGCTCCGCGGCCTCTTGAGTTTGCCGCTCCAGCTCCTCCCGCCTCACGCGGCGCCTTGCCTCCCGCATTACCTCGCCTTCGTAGAACTTCTCCAGGAGAGA
Source organism: Trypanosoma cruzi (assembly GCF_000209065.1). Classification (NCBI taxonomy): domain Eukaryota; phylum Euglenozoa; class Kinetoplastea; order Trypanosomatida; family Trypanosomatidae; genus Trypanosoma; species Trypanosoma cruzi. Next base: position 17,109 of record NW_001849310.1, on the reverse strand, counting down.
GCTACGCTGAGCTCGAGCCCCCGAAGTCTGCGGCGGGCTCAGTGTGCGGTTGAACGGATCACACGGACATGGTGGGGAGTCTGACAGCGATGGCAGGTCGCTGCTGGAATCATAGTCCTCTCTTGTGCGCACGCTAAAACTCTGCAGCGACGCAGACCGCTCCTCTGGTCGGAGCAGCGTCATCCGCTCCCTCCACGCGTTCACGCGCAGGTTCTTCCATGACTCTAACTGCTGCAAACAAATACGACTTCGCCGTGCCGCCTCTTCCTCCGCGCAAATACGACGAACGACAGATCGACCCCGTGCATCAGCATTTGGCGATAAACAAACCTGCTCCTCACTAACATCATGAGAATTTCCCACCGTATTTTTCTTGGGCGATGTGACAGTCACCGGAACATGTGGAGGAAGCAACGACTCCTTGGCCAGCACATTCGCATGCGTTCCGTCCCTTCTTCTTTCGCCACCATGGCGGTCTGAATGCATCTGTGAAGGTTCAATGGTTTCAGGTATCCTTTTATTGTTCTTCTCCTTTTTACAATGCGGTGATGTATTCATACATACACGGCAATTATGCAGGTAAAGGTATATATATATATATATATGCCGCTTCTAATGACTTTCTCACTGCAAATGGGTATATATCTCACCACCAGCAAGGGGGCAAAATGTCGGTAGCCGTACTTCACTCTTAGTGATCCCCTGCTGTTCAAGGGAGTGAAGCAACAGCAATGAAAAAAGCGGCAAAAAAAGAAAAAGAAAAGAAAAAAAGAAGTGGGGGGAAGCAAGCACAATGGAATACAAGGCATTTCTTCATTCTATAAGCGTTGGAGTAATACACACACAATTTCTGTTTTTATTATTAATAGTTTTGGCGGCAGAAGAAGTCGTGGTGGTCATTATACCAGCCATTCGTGCTGGGGCATTACTGGAAACTGTTTTTCTGCTGCATTCATATATATATTTTTTATTATTTTTTTTTTCCTCCTTTTTTCCTTCTTTCACTTTTTTTTTCTTTCTTTCTTTCTTTCTTTCCTTCTTTTTTTTTCCCCCGTTTCTACCGGCTGGCCTCCTTGAGGCAACCACCCTCATTGATGGTTCCAACCACAACAGCAGTGGGAAAAAAAAAAGAAAAAAGAAGAAAAGTTCAAATAAAAAAATGTTGATGGATACGGCCAGGGGGGGGGGAGGGAGCAAGTAAACCACACATATAATATACACATGTATTTATATATGCAAGCAGCCCCTGTCCTTCTCGTTTTCGTCGTTTCGCTGCATCTTCTTCCCTCTCCATAACATGCCACTGACTGTTCCGTGTTGTTTCTGCTCCCTTTTTTTTTTTTTTTTTTGATTTTGTCGTGTTCTTACACCTTTTGTTTGTGCAGGAGAAAAAAAAAAAAAAAACCCTGTCGCATCCGCACAGCCCCCTTTGGTGAATAATATGATCCTTCCCTTCTCGTTGGAGTGAGTGGAGAATGGAGAGTCGTGCTCTACAGAAGCCGTGCCTCCCCCTCCCACCTCCTCCCGCTTCGCCCAATAATAATAATAATAAGAAGAAGAAGAAGAAGATGTCGTCGTTGTCGTCCTCATCTTCATCGTCGTCGCGTCACTTCCGGTGCGTTGGGGTCATCGTCCAGTTTGGTTCCCACAGAAAGATGAGCTACAGAAAGACCCGACGCGTCAACGGCTGGACGGTCAATGTACACGCACTGCTTCGGTGGCTTCTGGCTTGTGAGACCCTCGCGAATGCCTGCAGGGATGCTCATGACGGTTCGACAGCGCGGGCACATCGCAAGACTTGTGTTCTGTGGCAGAATAAGAATGCAGCGGCAGCACACACACGTCACACTGAACTGCTGCACGGGGGTGATGGTTGTGCACATCGGGCAGCGCACGGAGGGGGCACCGATGGGGTACGCCAATGTCACTTGACATCCCTGGCAGACAATTTGTCCGGTTGACTGCGGCTGGTGCGGCATGTGAAGGAGACACGCGATTGTCTGTACAGCCCCTTGACACACAAGCACACACACACTCTCTCTCTCTCTTTCGCCTGCTGCTACTACGCCCGCCTCGTTGCGTCCCCCAACACTCTTCCGTGCAGGAGTTGAAAGAAAACCAAGAGAGAGAAAGAGACAGAAAAAGGGAGAAGGAGGAAAGAGAAAAACAAAAAAAAAAAAATGGAGGGGGGTGGGTGGAGAAGCGCTCCTTTTCACCTTTCACTCCTTCTGGTTGCGTGCCGGCTATAACAACAGCTGTGGCCTTGGATGCAAAGACGGCGTGTGACCCGCAACACCCGCTCTGTGGTCTCCTTTCAAACTAAAATACAGAAAAGAAAAAAAAAAGCTATTAAAATAAAAAATAAAGTGAGAAGTTCCCCTTTTCTTTTCTTTTTTTTTCTTCTTTTTCTAAAAAAGAAACTTTTTTCTTGTTTCTCTCCTCCTACCGTTGGCTTGTGGATAATTCCCACCCTGCAGAAAAAGGGGAGAGGCAGAAAAGAGAAGGGGATCGACCCAAAAATGAAAAAAAAATAAATAAATAAATAAATAAATAAAGTGAGATGCATGCAGGCAAAATAGTGACATGTAAACATGTCATACAAATGAATGAATTGGGCCCACCAATAAACACGACGCTGCATGCAGCAAGTGATGACACGCATACATCACACACACACACACACACACACACACACACACACACACACACAGAGAGAGAGAGAGATGGCACATAAATCTAAATCCGCAAAGGAAAAAATACAAAATAGTTGTTTTTGTCCGTTAGTAATATTATTAGACTTTTGTTTTTACCCCTGAAGAAGGAAAAACAACAACACAAGAATGAAACAAAAAATTGAAATGGGTTTATATATATATATATATAGTTTGTATGTGTGTGTGTGTGTGTGTGTGTGTGTGCGTGTGTGTGTGATGTATGCGTGCCCGTCTTCCTACTCGAGAAGCCTTCTCACATTGCAACTTCCATGTTGTTCTTTCTTTTCCGTTTTTTGGTTGGTTGGTTTGGTTATTGTTGTTTTGTTTTTGTTTCGTGTTTTTTTTTTTTTTCTGTCAACTGCTGCTGCCTGGTTTATTTATTTCCTCCTCCTCCTTCTCTCTGTCTTTCTTTCTCTGTCTTGCGCGGATGCCGTCACGCGTAAACTAGTCTTATTATTAATTTTTTTTATTATTATTATTTTGGACGGACGTTCATGTCATTGCATTCCTCACAGGGTGCGACTCCCTCCTGTGTTGTGGACGGCACTGCCTCCGATGCATGAATCGTCGTCTCCTCCTCCTCTTCCTCCTCCTCCGCCAGCAATGCCACGGATGCATCTCCTCCATGCATCATCGATGCTTGTTCCGGCGCGCTTCCCTCATCCGCCTCGCTGTTCTCCTCCGCATCATTATTGCCATCCCCGTATGCATACGAAGAATCCACCCCCTGCATCGCCCTCAACTCCACAAGCACCCTCTCCAGGCGCCGTTGCTGTCCAACAAAACGGGGTGTGATACCAATGAAGTAGCGCATGCCATCATGTTCCACACGACAAATGGCATAGCGGTCCACATGCACCAGGGCCCGTGTGATCGGATCCCGCACCCAGTGCTCATCGGTCTCCAAGACATCACGTGCCTGAATGTATAATTTCTTAATCCACGACAAGAGGACCTCCTCCACATTCGTCTGTCTGTACGAGAGAAAGTCATACTGCTGTGCCTCCGGCGCACTGCCACGCCGCCGCTTCTCGCTTTTAGAAAGCCCACTATTCTCACGGTCAAACGATACATGCACCCAAAAGGCGCCGGTAGGCGCCTCTTTGGGATCCTGCAGGAAGATGTTGCTTGCATGGTTGCTGGTGTAGTTCACTTTCTGACTTGACTGCTCCGACGGGCTTGGCGGCTCTTTGGCAGGCAGAACCCCGTAGTTAGAAAACCCTCGACGCCTGGAGGCCGCCTCAGACGATGGCGGAGTGGCCGCCGCGGAATTCATGCCGCCGGAGTGTTTAATTTGCGATAACAGTAGCTGTTGTTGTTGTTGTTGTTGTTGCTGTCGTTCTGCCATCTCGCGCGGTGTACTGCAGCGCAAGATGTCCCCCTGATACAACCCCACAGAGGGCATGTCGTGCGCCACGACAAACACATCGTTCTGCAGCATTGGTTCTGGCACGGTCATTCCACCCCGCAGCAAGCCACGGTAATTCCAGAAGCGCGGCAAGGGAAAAGCCTTGCTATCCACCGTCAGCGTCAACTGCTGCGCCAGGAGGAGGCACCCACGACGAGCATATGCCGCACTGGCCCAAACACACAGCCGGCCATCCTCGACCCAAATGCGAAAGCGACTTCGACGACAAGCGAAAAGAAATGCCAATTTGGACTGCTTTTGTTGTTGCGACGTAGCCGTTTTCGGAAGAAGAGAGCCTTCATTGGAAGCCTCTGTCACCCACGCCGGGAGACGCACGTGTGACATATTCGTCATGGAAGGATGCTTCAAAGGTGTCGGCTGAACATTCACACCAGACATCATGAGGATCGGCAATGTTCCTTCCGGGTTGGTGTTTTGACTGGCATGATTGCGCAGCCATTTCATCTCCGACGGCTCCGCAAAGAGCTGCCGTGGGGACGTCGCGCTCGGTATGTCTTCCTCAAAAAGAAATGCATCCGCATCGGATTTCCCCACAAACGTGTCACCAATATCCGCGCAGTCAGTGGTGGAAGCAGCGCCGCTGCCACCAACCGCACTACTTCCCCCTTTGCCACCGCCACTACCGCTCGATCCGCCGCGAACCGGCCGCGCTCCACTCCGAGGCGTGCCGGCGTCAAGCAGACTTTGAAGTCGCGCACGCATCTCCCGTACAAATTGTAAAATAGGAATGTTGGAGATGGGTGCACGAAGAATAAATGGCACCATCGGGATGTATGGTGCCCTTATTCGTGCCTCCAAGCACTGACGAACGTACATGTGGACTGCCAGCATCACAACATTACCGAGAATTTGATCCCCAACGTCTTTATCCACAAACATAGTGGCCTTCAGCATGTGCTGCTCGATGGTCTCCCCATTGACGGTCATTGGGATGGTTGTGGGGAAGAGTCCAAACATTCCAAGCACCTTCACGGTGGTTCCAAGAAACTCCACCCCCTCCTCGGCATGTGGCCTCTGGGCATCATAGCGTGAAATAATGGCACATGGAACCGGGCGAAGATAAAAGGCGGCCGGTGACGTCACATGTGTGCCATCTTTGTTTCGATGCGTGTGTTGCTCCTTCCCTTGCATGTACATGACAGCATCCCTGTAGCCGGATGCGTAGGCACTTAATCCCGTGCCAAAGTATTCCTCATGTGTACTGCTAGGAAATTGCCGAGTGGACCTCCGTCTTTCTTGTTGTTGTTGCTGCTGCTTCCGCTGCTGTTGCTGTTGTTGTTGCAGCTGCACCATATATCTTTGCCTGAGCTCCTCATCCGATTCACACATGCAGTATTCCGTCTCTCGTATCAGTCGATGATAAAGACCCTCAATACTGTCCGTGAAGGATTTCTCAAACAGACCGTCCTTGTCTGGTCCATCAGGATCGCTCAGGTCCAGACCGTACGCATGCGCTATTGTCTGGCAGTAGTAATCCGAATCCCAGTCTGTGCTCGCAGGACGCACGGCACGGTAGTAGTACTTCGCCGTGCGGTGATGCCGTGCCCGGTAGAGGCGCTCAAAAAGAGGAGAGTGTTCATCCGGAAAGAACTCGGCGGTAAGTGGGATGAGAACCATCTCATTCCGCCGGTTACGTCCATGTCGGTGACTGTACACCCCCCGTCGCTGCGTCTCTCGACTCGGCAAGGCACCCATTTTGCACCGCCGTCTCCCTTTTCTTTTTTTTTTTCTTTTTTTCGCTCGCCGTGACACCCACAAAAAAGCCGGATGTGTGCGGACAGACGGAGGGAACGGTTTTGGAGGCAAATCCAAAAAAAAAAAAACTAAACAGCCAGCGCCCCTTCCCTTCCCTTCCCGCTGATTACTCGCGATTTACTCGTGTGATGTGATGTGCCGGTGTCCCCCCGATTCCTCTTTTTTGGAGGGAGGGCGGGAGCCGGTGAATCGGCAGGTGCTCAACAAACAAAAAAAAAAAAAAAAAAGAAGCAAAGAAAGTGGAGAAATTTACTTTTTATTTATTTATCTTGTGAGTTTGTGTTTTACCCTCTTTTTTTCTTTTTTTTTTTTATCGTTTGTGGGCGGAAAACAAGTCTCGGCCTCCTCCTGGGATCTTTGCGCCCCCACCCCCATGCCAACATTGACACCGGCCGCAGAAAAGAATGTGGTGGAGGCGAACAGATGCGCAGGTGAGATGTCCACAGCAGTCATGTAAACAACAGGCCATGCATCCGTACAGGCAGGCAGGCAGGTGGAAAAAAAGTATAAAAAAATATAAAACAAAATAGAGATGCACACACACACACAAAGACATGTAAACGCATGTAAATACACACATGTGTGAGTGGGTATATTTTTAAGATGCGGGTGTCAGCAGGAAAACTGAAAAAATAAAAATAAAAATAAAGAAACGAAAAAAAGTGAATTGAAAATTAAAAATTAAACAAAAAACAAGTGGCGTCAATAAATTATCTTCGCCATTCCCACACACAGCAAGAGACACACATACATACATATTACAGTGGCCGCTGTATACATGCATAGGGTGGGGGTGAGACAAGCAGAAAAAGATGGAAGGAAAAAAAAAAGAAACGGGAATAATCTTCTGGGCCGCTGGCTGGATCCTGAAATTATTTACAAAAACCAAACAAGATAGAGAAAAAGGGGGAGTATCGAAGAGGCAGTTAATTGCCTCTGTGTTTCCCTCCGATAATATTTATATATATATATATATGTATTATATATAAATACTGTTGACCGCTCACGTGGCCTCTGCGCTCAGTGAGTGTATGAAATATTTATTACTTACGACGTGGCAGACTTTGGGCTCCTCCAACCCCAAGACCCCGCCGCGAGGTGGGGATCAACAGGGGGTGGGTGGGTGGCAAAATAAAAATAATAAATTATTTTGCCTCTGTCTGCTCCCTGATGCCCTTTTAAAGTCTTTTTTTGCCAAAAATTCATACGGTAGAAAAGCGTCGTAAAGAAGAGCATTACTTCTATCAGGATATATAAATATATATTAATATATTAATTAAGGCAGCCAGCTCTCCCGCGATCATTCTCTTCACAAGCTCCCAGAAAATGTCGAGATTGGGAGGGAACAAAAATTTTATTTTATTTTTTCCCAGGAGAAATTAAAAAACATCAAAGTAAAAAGGCACCGAAAATAAAACAATTCGTACAACATTTAAGTAAAAAAGCAAACATGTCAATAAAAAGTAAATGAAAATAAAAGAAAGAAATTCGAAAAAAAAAACAAAAAATTGGATACGAAAGAAGAAGAAAAGAAAGAAAGGAAGAAAGGAAGGAGGTGACATGTACTGCAAGCAGAGTAAATAAGGGAAAGCCAGCGCGTCTGTAAAAAAAAAAGGGGGGAGAGAGAGGGGGGGGCGAGAAAGATATTTATATTCACATACGTGTGTGTCTGCAGTAAAGTGACGTCTACATATGTGTGTTAGATGTATGCTCCATTGATTATGGCAGCTCTCCATGAAAATTTTATTTCTCCCTCCCTCCCTCCCTCTCCCTCTTTACATGCGCGCAGCAAAATAAAACACGTTATTTCTATTCAGTCATAAATGACATCAATAATTTACATACAAACAAAAAAACATTAATAAAAGAGGGGGGAAAAAGAAGAGAGAAAAAAAAATAAAAAATGTAAAAAAATAAAATAAAAATAAAAATAAAAATAAAAATAAAATAAAATAAAAAAATAAAAATAAAATAAAAATAATAAAAAAAAGAATGCACGTAATATAAGTATGTGAATATGAATATGTAGTAAAAGTTTTCGTATCAAAGTTTGCGAGTCTCCGTGTAAATAAATCCACCAGTCCATAAATCCATCAGTCCATAAATCCATCAGTCCATAAATCCATCAGTCCATAAATCCATCATTCCATAAATCCATCACTCCATAAATCCATCAGTCCATGAATACATGAATCCATGAGTCCATGAGTCCATGAATCCATGAGTCCATGAGCCCATGAGTCAATGAATAAATGAATCCATGAGTCCATGAGTCCATGAATACATGAGTCCATGAATACATGAGTCCATGAATACATGAATCCATGAGTGCATGAGTCCATGAGTCCATGAATCCATGAATCCATGAGCCCATGAGTCCATGAGTCCATGAATACATGAATCCATGAGTCCATGAGTCCATGAGTCCATGAGTCCATGAGTCCATGAGCCCATGAGTCCATGAATCCATGAGCCCATGAGTCCATGAGTCCATGAGTCCATGAGCCCATGAGCCCATAAATACATGAGTCCATGAGTCCATGAATACATGAATCCATGAGCCCATGAGTCCATGAGTCCATGAGCCCATGAGTCCATGAGTCCATGAATGCATGAATACATGAATCCATGAGCCCATGAGTCCATGAGTCCATAAGTCCATAAGTCCATAAGTCCATGAATCCATGAGTCCTTAAGTCCATAAGTCCATGAATCCATGAATCCATGAGCCCATGAGTCCATGAGTCCATGAGCCCATGAGCCCATGAGTCCATGAGTCCATGAGCCCATGAGTCCATGAGTCCATGAATGCATGAATACATGAATCCATGAGCCCATGAGTCCATGAGTCCATGAGTCCATGAGTCCATGAGCCCTTAAGTCCATAAGTCCATGAATCCATAAGTCCATAAGTCCATAAGTCCATGAATCCATGAGTCCTTAAGTCCATAAGTCCATGAATCCATAAGTCCATAAGTCCATAAGTCCATGAATCCATGAATCCATGAGCCCATGAGTCCATGAGTCCATGAGCCCTTAAGTCCATAAGTCCATGAATCCATAAGTCCATAAGTCCATAAGTCCATGAATCCATGAGTCCTTAAGTCCATAAGTCCATGAATCCATAAGTCCATAAGTCCATAAGTCCATAAGTCCATGAATCCATGAGTCCTTAAGTCCATAAGTCCATGAATCCATAAGTCCATAAGTCCATAAGTCCATGAATCCATGAGTCCATGAATCCATAAGTCCATAAGTCCATAAGTCCATGAATCTATGAATCCATGAGCCCATGAGTCCATGAGTCCATGAGCCCTTAAGTCCATAAGTCCATGAATCCATAAGTCCATAAGTCCATAAGTCCATGAATCCATGAGTCCTTAAGTCCATAAGTCCATGAATCCATAAGTCCATAAGTCCATAAGTCCATGAATCCATGAGTCCTTAAGTCCATAAGTCCATGAATCCATAAGTCCATAAGTCCATAAGTCCATAAGTCCATGAATCCATGAATCCATGAGTGCATGAGTCCATGAGTCCATGAATCCATGAGTCCATGAATCCATGAATCCATGAGCCCATGAGTCCATGAGTCCATGAATACATGAATCCATGAGTCCATGAGTCCATGAGTCCATAAGTCCATGAGTCCATGAGCCCATGAATCCATGAATCCATGAGCCCATGAGTCCATGAGCCCATGAGCCCATAAATACATGAGTCCATGAGTCCATGAATACATGAATCCATGAGCCCATGAGTCCATGAGTCCATGAGCCCATGAGCCCATGAGTCCATGAGTCCATGAGCCCATGAGTCCATGAGTCCATGAATGCATGAATACATGAATCCATGAGCCCATGAGTCCATGAGTCCATAAGTCCATAAGTCCATAAGTCCATGAATCCATGAGCCCATGAGTCCATAAGTCCATGAGCCCATGAGTCCATGAATGCATGAATACATGAATCCATGAGTGCATAAGTCCATGAGTCCATGAATCCATGAGTCCTTAAGTCCATAAGTCCATGAATCCATGAGCCCATGAGTCCATAAGTCCATGAGCCCATGAGTCCATGAATGCATGAATACATGAATCCATGAGTGCATAAGTCCATGAGTCCATGAATCCATGAGTCCTTAAGTCCATAAGTCCATGAATCCATAAGTCCATAAGTCCATAAGTCCATGAATCCATGAATCCATGAGCCCATGAGCCCATGAGCCCATGAGTCCATGAGTCCATAAGTCCATAAGTCCATAAGTCCATGAATCCATGAGTCCATGAATCCATAAGTCCATAAGTCCATAAGTCCATGAGTCCATGAATCCATGAATAAATGAGTCCATGAATCCATGAGTCCATAAGTCCATAAGTCCATGAATCCATGAATAAATGAGTCCATGAATCCATGAATAAATGAGTCCATGAATCCATGAGTCCATAAGTCCATAAGTCCATGAATCCATGAATCCATAAGTCCATGAGTCCATGAATCCATGAATAAATGAGTCCATGAGTCCATGAGCCCATGAGTCCATGAGTCCATGAATCCATGAGCCCATGAGTCCATGAGTCCATAAGTCCATAAGTCCATAAGTCCATGAATCCATGAGCCCATGAGTCCATAAGTCCATGAGCCCATGAGTCCATGAATGCATGAATACATGAATCCATGAGTGCATAAGTCCATGAGTCCATGAATCCATGAGTCCTTAAGTCCATAAGTCCATGAATCCATAAGTCCATAAGTCCATAAGTCCATGAATCCATGAATCCATGAGCCCATGAGTCCATGAGTCCATAAGTCCATAAGTCCATAAGTCCATGAATCCATGAGTCCATGAATCCATAAGTCCATAAGTCCATAAGTCCATGAATCCATGAATCCATAAGTCCATGAGTCCATGAATCCATGAATAAATGAGTCCATGAATCCATGAGTCCATAAGTCCATAAGTCCATGAATCCATGAATAAATGAGTCCATGAATCCATGAATAAATGAGTCCATGAATCCATGAGTCCATAAGTCCATAAGTCCATGAATCCATGAATCCATAAGTCCATGAGTCCATGAATCCATGAATAAATGAGTCCATGAGCCCATGAGCCCATGAATCCATGAGTCCATAAGTCCATGAATCCATGAATAAATGAGTCCATGAGTCCATGAGTCCATGAGTCCATGAATCCATGAATAAATGAGTCCATGAATCCATGAGTCCTTAAGTCCATAAGTCCATGAATCCATGAGTCCATGAATCCATAAGTCCATGAGTCCATGAATCCATGAATCCATGAGTGCATGAGTCCATGAGTCCATGAATCCATGAGTGCATAAGTCCATGAGTCCATGAATCCATGAGTCCTTAAGTCCATAAGTCCATGAATCCATGAGTCCATGAATCCATAAGTCCATAAGTCCATGAATCCATGAGTCCATGAATCCATGAGTCCATAAGTCCATAAGTCCATGAATCCATGAGTCCATGAATCCATAAGTCCATAAGTCCATGAATCCATAAGTCCATAAGTCCATAAGTCCATGAATCCATGAATCCATAAGTCCATGAGTCCATGAATCCATGAATAAATGAGTCCATGAGTCCATGAGTCCATGAATCCATGAGTCCATAAGTCCATGAATCCATGAATAAATGAGTCCATGAATCCATGAGTCCTTAAGTCCATAAGTCCATGAATCCATGAGTCCTTAAGTCCATAAGTCCATGAATCCATGAGTCCATGAATCCATAAGTCCATAATTCCATAAGTCCATGAGTCCATGAATCCATGAGTGCATAAGTCCATGAGTCCATGAATCCATGAGTGCATAAGTCCATGAATCCATGAGTCCATGAATCCATGAGTCCATAAGTCCATGAATCCATGAATCCATGAATAAATGAGTCCATAAGTCCATAAGTCCATAAGTCCATGAATCCATGAGTCCATGAATCCATAAGTCCATAAGTCCATAAGTCCATGAATCCATGAATCCATGAGTCCATAAGTCCATGAATCCATGAATCCATGAATAAATGAGTCCATAAGTCCATAAGTCCATAAGTCCATGAATCCATGAGTCCATGAATCCATAAGTCCATAAGTCCATAAGTCCATGAATCCATAAGTCCATAAGTCCATAAGTCCATGAATCCATGAATCCATGAGCCCATAAGTCCATAAGTCCATAAGTCCATGAATCCATGAATCCATAAGTCCATAAGTCCATGAATCCATGAATCCATAAGTCCATGAATCCATGAATAAATGAGTCCATGAGTCCATGAGTCCATGAATACATGAATCCATGAGCCCATGAGTCCATGAGTCCATAAGTCCATAAGTCCATGAATCCATGAGTCCATGAATCCATAAGTCCATGAGTCCATGAATCCATGAATAAATGAGTCCATGAATCCATGAGTCCATAAGTCCATAAGTCCATGAATCCATGAGTCCATGAATCCATAAGTCCATGAGTCCATGAATCCATGAATAAATGAGTCCATGAATCCATGAGTCCATAAGTCCATAAGTCCATGAATCCATAAGTCCATGAGTCCATGAATCCATGAATAAATGAGTCCATGAATCCATGAGTCCATAAGTCCATAAGTCCATGAATCCATGAGTCCATGAATCCATAAGTCCATGAGTCCATGAATCCATGAATAAATGAGTCCATGAATCCATGAGTCCATAAGTCCATAAGTCCATGAATCCATGAGTCCATGAATCCATAAGTCCATGAGTCCATGAATCCATGAATAAATGAGTCCATGAATCCATGAGTCCATAAGTCCATAAGTCCATGAATACATAAGTCCATGAGTCCATGAATCCATGAATCCATGAGTCCATAAGTCCATAAGTCCATGAATCCATGAGTCCATGAATCCATAAGTCCATAAGTCCATAAGCCCATGAGTCCATGAGTCCATGAATCCATGAATCCATGAATAAATGAGTCCATGAATCCATGAGTCCATAAGTCCATAAGTCCATGAATCCATGAGTCCATGAATCCATAAGTCCATAAGTCCATGAATCCATGAATAAATGAGTCCATGAATCCATGAGTCCATAAGTCCATAAGTCCATGAATCCATGAGTCCATGAATCCATAAGTCCATAAGTCCATAAGTCCATGAATCCATGAATAAATGAGTCCATGAGTCCATGAGTCCATGAATCCATGAATAAATGAGTCCATGAATCCATGAGTCCATAAGTCCATAAGTCCATGAATCCATGAGTCCATGAATCCATAAGTCCATAAGTCCATGAATCCATGAATAAATGAGTCCATGAATCCATGAGTCCATAAGTCCATAAGTCCATGAATCCATGAGTCCATGAATCCATAAGTCCATAAGTCCATAAGTCCATGAATCCATGAATAAATGAGTCCATGAATCCATGAGTCCATGAATCCATAAGTCCATAAGTCCATAAGTCCATGAATCCATGAATCCATGAATAAATGAGTCCATGAGTCCATGAGTCCATGAATCCATGAGTCCATGAATCCATGAGTCCATGAATCCATAAGTCCATAAGTCCATAAGTCCATGAATCCATGAATCCATGAATAAATGAGTCCATGAGTCCATGAGTGCATAAGTCCATGAATCCATAAGTCCATGAGTCCATATGTCCATGAATACATCAATCCATGAATAAATGAGTCCATGAGTCCATGAATCCATGAGTCCATAAGTCCATGAATCCATGAATAAATGAGTCCATGAGTCCATGAGTCCATGAATCCATGAATCCATGAATAAATGAGTCCATGAGTCCATGAGTCCATGAGTCCATGAATCCATGAGTCCATGAATCCATGAGTCCATGAATCCATAAGTCCATAAGTCCATAAGTCCATGAATCCATGAATCCATGAATAAATGAGTCCATGAGTCCATGAGTGCATAAGTCCATGAATCCATAAGTCCATGAGTCCATATGTCCATGAATACATCAATCCATGAATAAATGAGTCCATGAGTCCATGAATCCATGAGTCCATAAGTCCATGAATCCATGAATACATGAGTCCATGAGTCCATGAGTCCATGAATCCATGAATCCATGAATACATGAGTCCATGAGTCCATGAGCCCCATGAGCCATGAGTCCATGAGTCCCATGAGTCCATGAGTCCATGAGTCCATGAATCTATCAGTCCATAAGTCCATGAGCCCATGAATCCATGAATCCATCAGTCCATGAATCCATGAATCAATGAATCCATGAGTCCATGAATCCATGAATAAATGAGTCCATGAGTCCATGAGTCCATGAATCCATGAATCCATCAGTCCATAAGTCCATAAGTCCATGAGTCCATGAATAAATGAGTCCATGAATCCATGAGTCCATGAATCCATGAATAAATGAGTCCATGAATCCATGAGTCCATGAATCCATGAATAAATGAGTCCATGAATACATGAATCCATAAGTCCATGAATCCATAAGTCCATAAGTCCATGAATCCACAAGTCCATAAGTCCATGAATCCATGAATCCATAAGTCCATGAGTCCATGAATCCATGAATAAATGAGTCCATGAGTCCATGAATAAATGAGTCCATGAATCCATGAGTCCATGAATCCATGAATAAATGAGTCCATGAATCCATGAGTCCATGAATACATGAATCCATAAGTCCATGAATCCATAAGTCCATAAGTCCATAAATCCATGAATCCATAAGTCCATGAGTCCATGAATCCATGAATAAATGAGTCCATGAGTCCATGAATCCATGAATAAATGAGTCCATGAATCCATGAGTCCATGAATACATGAATCCATAAGTCCATGAATCCATAAGTCCATAAGTCCATGAATCCATGAATCCATAACTCCATGAGTCCATGAATCCATGAATAAATGAGTCCATGAGTCCATGAGTCCATGAGTCCATAAGTCCATAAGTCCATGAATCCATGAATCCATAAGTCCATGAATCCATGAATCCATAAGTCCATGAATCCATGAATCCATGAGTCCATGAGTCCATAAGTCCATAAGTCCATAAGTCCATGAATCCATGAGTCCATGAATCCATAAGTCCATAAGTCCATGAATCCATGAGTCCATGAATCCATGAGTCCATAAGTCCATGAATCCATGAATCCATGAATAAATGAGTCCATGAGTCCATGAGTCCATAAGTCCATGAATCCATGAGTCCATGAATCCATAAGTCCATAAGTCCATAAGTCCATGAATCCATGAATCCATAAGTCCATGAATCCATGAATCCATAAGTCCATGAGTCCATGAATCCATGAATACATGAATCCATGAGTCCATGAGTCCATGAATCCATGAGTCCATGAGTCCATGAATACATGAGTCCATGAGTCCATGAATCCATGAGTCCATGAGTACATGAATACATGAATCCATGAGTCCATGAATCCATGAGTCCATGAGTCCATGAATACATGAATCCATGAGTCCATGAATCCATGAGTCCATGAGTCCATGAATACATGAATCCATGAGTCCATGAATCCATGAGTCCATGAGTCCATGAATCCATGAATACATGAATCCATGAGTCCATGAGTCCATGAATCCATGAGTCCATGAGTCCATGAATACATGAGTCCATGAGTCCATGAGTCCATGAATACATGAATCCATGAGTCCATGAGTCCATGAGTCCATGAGTCCATGAGTCCATGAATCCATGAATAAATGAATCCATGAGTCCATGAGTCCATGAATCCATGAGTCCATGAGTCCATGAATAAATGAATCCATGAGTCCATGAGTCCATGAATCCATGAATCCATGAGTCCATGAGTACATGAATCCATGAGTCCATGATATAAATGAATCCATGAGTCCATGAGTCCATGAATACATGAATCCATGAGTCCATGAGTACATGAATCCATGAGTCCATGAATCCATGAGTCCATGAGTCCATGAGTCCATGAATACATGAATCCATGAGTCCATGAGTCCATGAATACATGAGTCCATGAGTCCATGAGTCCATGAGTCCATGAATACATGAGTCCATGAGTCCATGAGTCCATGAGCCCATGAGTCCATGAGTCCATGAGTCCATGAATACATGAATCCATGAGTCCATGAATCCATGAATACATGAATCCATGAGTCCATGAGTCCATGAATACATGAGTCCATGAGTCCATGAGTCCATGAGTCCATGAATACATGAGTCCATGAGTCCATGAGTCCATGAGCCCATGAGTCCATGAGTCCATGAGTCCATGAATACATGAATCCATAAGCCCATGAATCCATGAGCCCATGAGTCCATGAGTCCATGAGTCCATGAATCCATGAATAAATGAATCCATGAGTCCATAAGCCCATGAATCCATGAGTCCGTGAGTCCATGAATACATGAGTCCATGAGTCCATGAGTCCATGAATACATGAATCCATGAGCCCATGAGTCCATGAGTCCATGAGTCCATGAGTCCATGAATCCATGAATAAATGAATCCATGAGTCCATAAGCCCATGAATCCATGAGTCCATGAGTCCATGAATAAATGAATCCATGAGTCCATGAGTCCATGAATACATGAGTCCATGAGTCCATGAGTCCATGAATCCATGAGTCCATGAATCCATAAGTCCATAAGTCCATAAGTCCATGAATCCATGAATCCATAAGTCCATGAGTCCATGAATCCATGAATAAATGAGTCCATGAGTCCATGAATCCATGAGTCCATAAGTCCATGAATCCATGAATAAATGAGTCCATGAGTCCATGAGTCCATGAGTCCATGAATCCATGAATCCATGAATAAATGAGTCCATGAATCCATGAGTCCTTAAGTCCATAAGTCCATGAATCCATGAGTCCATGAATCCATAAGTCCATAAGTCCATAAGTCCATGAGTCCATGAATCCATGAGTGCATAAGTCCATGAGTCCATGAATCCATGAGTGCATAAGTCCATGAATCCATGAGTCCATGAATCCATGAGTCCATAAGTCCATAAGTCCATAAGTCCATAAGTCCATGAATCCATGAGTCCATGAATCCATAAGTCCATAAGTCCATAAGTCCATGAATCCATGAATCCATAAGTCCATGAATCCATGAATCCATAAGTCCATGAATCCATGAATCCATGAGTCCATGAGTCCATAAGTCCATAAGTCCATAAGTCCATAAGTCCATGAATCCATGAG